>NC_064292.1:32421270-32607583 GCF_019186545.1 Solanum stenotomum
GTCGAGGACGACTCCCAGAAGAACGACCACCATGGCCTGAAGAACCCGACTGAAACACCTCATGACCCTGACTCGAACTGGCCTCGCTCCGAGCACCATCTGATGCCTGAAAAGAGGCCTGGGTAGGCCGGCTAGACTGACCCTGTCGAAACCATTGTCCAGTCCTATTATGATAATCCCTAGATCTAGGGCGGGAGTCACTGTAGCTGCCCTTATGTCTAGCCCTTTTCTCGCTGCCCCCTTGGGCCTCGCGACGAAGATGCTCCATAGTATTGGCATGGTCAACTACATCTAAAAATGATCGACCCGCAGAAACTAGGGACTAGGTCTCAAGCCAAAGCTGCAATCTCAACCCACGAACAAAGCACCTAACTCTCTCCTCATCTATAGGTAATATCATCTCGGTATGATGGGACAGCTCGTGGAACCTAGTCTCGTACTCTGCCACAGACATGGATCCTTTCTCCAACCTGTAAAACTGATCCCTGAGGCGGTCTCTGACGCTATGAGGGATAAACTTGGCCAAGAAGGCCTCAGAAAACTCATCCCATGATACCGGTGGAAATCTAACTGGCCTGGTCTGAATGAATGTGCGCCACCACTACCTAGCTAGCCCATCTAGTTGGTAAGCAATGAAGTCGGCCCCTCTAGATTCCACTAGACCCAAAGTGTGAAGCCTCTCACGACAAATAGTAAGATACTCATAAGTATCCTCACCCACAGCCCCAGAAAACCTCGGTGGTGTCAACCTAAGAAACACACCAAGCATCTTCTGGTCCTCAAGCGGCATAGGTATGTCCGCTGCCAAGGGCTATACTCCCTCAGGTGGTACCTGGACCTGAGGTGCCCCCACTGTAGGCTGATCATGCGGTACTAGTGCTGGTGTAGCTAGAGCGGGTGGCTGCTACATACCCCCAAGCTCACCCAAGAGCTGAGCAATAGCGGCCTGGAGATTTGGAGTCAGAACTGGTCCGGGTGGCTGCTGGGCTGTCCCCAGCCCCACCGGCTGATCTGGTATACGAGGTGCTGTAGAGTTCGCTACTAGCTCTGGATCCTCCTCTCTTTCCTGGGCTAATGCTGCGGCCCTATCTCGACCTCGGGGTCGACGTCTACCCTAAGCTAGGGCTCTGTCTGCAGGCTCGGGTGCATCACCCCTGGTCGCGCCACCTCACGAGCGAGCCATCTTGTGAAAGAGTGAAATAAGTGAGATTCAAGGAACCAATAAGACACACGTTGCACGAAAGTGAAACAAAAGAGGATATCTTCCTAAAGACATCATGTAGCCTCCCGAAGATAAGTTGCGGACGTCTCCGCACCGATCCGCAGGACTCTACTAGAAGTTAGCTCTATACAAGTGAGACCGATGAACCTGGGGCTCTGATACCAACTTGTTACGACCCGATTTCTCGAATCATGATGGTACCTACTATACCCTACCAATAGGTAAGCCAACCCGTAACCCAAAACAACAAGCAATGAGCGCAAGGGTAGAAACTAGCGAAAATAATAATCTAAGCAAGGACAACAAGGCGGAAGCAAACCAAAATAAATATATATAAAAATTCCTCCCAGAACCTGGAAGTCACTAGTACAGAGTTATCTAATAAAGAGTACAAGTCCCAAAAGTGGACCACAACAAAGTGTGTCTCAAAGGCAACAAAACTAGCTAAAACAAAAGAAGGAGACAAAACAAACCCAAAACGCCAACTGCTCGCCCTTGTCTCCGAGTCACAACTGCAAAAGAAAGCTGGAACTAATCACCACTGGTAAGTGGTACTGGGACCTGCATCACGAAATAGATGCAGAGCGTAGCATGAGTACCAAAACAACAGGTACTCAGTAGGCATCACAAGCCGACTGAGCAAAAAGGGTCAAGACAATAAAAAAGGATAGAATCTAGACATAGAGAGGTCAAAATGGATATGAAAAGAAAGCACACGAGCATACCAGAAACAAACTAAGTACAACTAATCTAAACCTAATTGGACCCCATAAGCCCAGAAGGTACACTCATGCGCAAGTTTAAGTAAAACCTAAACGAAGCCCCATAAGCTCGATAGGTACACATAATAGCTAAGTCTACTGAGAAAGAAGGAAACTGGGCTCCCAGCCCAAAGTAACCAAGATAATCCATCAGACTCCACCCAGCCAGCAGCGCACTCCCAGCCCAGCTAGAAAGAGGGACCCGTGAGTGAGGTAGATATCGCGAGTTGTCCTACTATGCAGTCAGCTCCCAGCCCAGCTAGAAAGAGCAACCTGGGGATGCCTAGCCAACAGCACACTCCCAGCCCAGCTAGAAAGAGAGGCTCGGAGGCGATCGTCGATATCACCGAGTCTACCCAGCCAGCGATATGCTCCCAGCCCAGCTAGAAAGAACGACCCCGTGGGTAATGGTATCTCCAATAGGATCCAATCCAACAATAACCACCATGAAACGTCGTCCACTCTAAGAAATCACAGAAAGGGCTCCAAGTCTATACTATCTCAATCCCACACCTTTAGTGATGCACCAAACCTTCGAGAACGCGTTGAAACTAGAGGGAGAAGATACAGAAGTGCAGCAACCAGTGATAATGCCTAATCTAAGGCTCAAACTATCAGACTCAAGTCTGCTACTCTAGTCTACAAGGAGCTAAGTCATCTGAACGACGTCGACAGAAAGTCAAGTCTATCCAGCCCACACGGGTCATAAGTTTAAGGCAATGCTAGTCTAACCTAGACTAAGGACATCATGCTTACGGTTAAGGATGAACAAGCATACAATAACATTTAGCACATAAGCATGCAACTCTACTAAACTGGTTAACATGATACTATACCCGAAATATGGCCAATCAATCCTAACATAAGGTATCTAATCGAAGTAAAGTAGGAAACTCGTGCCCACCCCCAATTCACTCCAATCGACATGATTTTACACAATTAAGTTCAATCTAATAGAAAGGAAGCCGTAGCCGACCGCGCGCGCTTAAAATCACTTTACTAGAGCTTTTCCTTCCCGAACGACCTTTGAACGTTGTCACTCTATCAAATATAGGATCACAACGTTAGTACGTTCGTTTAGACACCAAAATCACAATAAACAAAGATGGGTCAATTTTGGACTCAAAACGGGAATCATGGGACCCGCACTGAACTGTCTGTATTTGACTCCATCAAAAGACCCTAAACAGTACCCCGAACTTGTGTTCCAAAATAGAACACAATTTAAGGCTCAAAACACAGCAAAAACCAACAAGCAAGAAAACCACACTTTAATCAACTTAAAAGAAAACAACAGCAGTCTAACTCGGAATTAATGAGAATCGAAAAGTGCCCAACACTCCTTGAACACTCCATGACGTAGCCACGATAATTCCCAACACGTGGGACTTTGAATCACCCAAAACCGAGCTAAAATGAGAGAGATATGACCAAAATAAGAATGCCAAAAATAAAAGCTCGAAAAAGGGGTACAATAGCCAGGTTAATCACAAAATTACCTCGAACTACGCACACCCGACAACTTCCGAACACACTACAGTGAAGCCACCAAAAATACGAAACTCCCGTACTTCGAATCGCCTAATTCGGTTGAGAGATGAGAGAGTTATGATGGTTTTAAGTTTGGAAAATGGTTGCTGATAATCTGCATTTTATAGCAGATTTTTCTGCAATTTTTCCCAAAACATAAAAACTCTGACGGGGTGCTCCAAACTCATTCGAAACCCCGTGCACACAAACGAGTTATGCAACCATACCAAATTTGATATTTCGGACTCAATGGCGCAATCAAAATTTCCATACGAGGTCATCTTGACATAAAGTGGGTCCCACACCCAAATGTCATTTTAAGTCAAAAACCACAAAGGGCTCGAAAATATATCAGAAACCTTGGGACACAAAAGAAGGGTCAATCTAGACCAAACTCTACATTCCAGAACTAACCGCACTGGTGGAATTCTCATCCAAGCGCGTTTACTCTGAATGTTGACTAAAGTCAAACTTAGGCTTAAACTTAAAGTTAAAACGCCTAATCGCACTGATTCACACTGAAAACCTCGGGAGTCATGCCAACCATACTACTAGCCTAAAATGACCCTTCCGGAGCTGATGAAATCATCAGAATTGGATTCTGATGTCATCTTCTCAAACTTTTGATCGAAAATGATCGTTCAAGGTTCAAAAGCTCCAAAACACCAAAACTAGCACAATAACCAAACGAACGACTAGGTGACCGAACTGTCAGTCCCAGCAAGTTATAAATGACTTGGGGTCTCTACAGGAACGCTCTAAACGACACACAAAAGGCAAAACAAAGAAATGACCAGGAGGGTCATTACACCTTTAAACCTCATTATAATCATTAGTCACCAACAAGGAATTAATCTTGAACATTACTTTGACTACAAGGAAAGTCATTCATAATAAATAACCATTCAAGATATATGTATGCACTCGTATCTCATCACAATAATAAGGAACCATCCCACAACATCCTACTAAGTCCACTTGTGCAATGTGGGAGTGAAGTCTCATACCCCCAATCCTACTAAGTACACTCACCAAGAAATCATAGTATAGCCCACGTCTCATTCATTATCATTCATTTAGGGAAGAATAGCATAACCGACATAGACCGTGTGAGCTACATGGAATCTGGTTTCGTGTAACCCCACACCGAAGAAGGTGTCCTACTTGCCTAAGGTAGGATTAAGTGTATAGCGTCTAGGTGGATCCACTATCTAAGTCCTATGTTGGCACTTAGTTATGGGATAGGGAGATTGCTTCTAGAAACCTGCCCTATTGCATTGGCGGAGGGGATTCCATATGAGTTTCTTTGGATGACCCTTTCCTATTGCATTGGTGGAAGGGCCCTTGCCTCATTGTCCATATCCACTCGGTGCTAAGCATTATCTCCTGAATTATACATAATTAAATCTTGAATTGCATATACATATGTGAAGGAATGCTCTATCCCTCATTCAATACAATCCATCGAAATATCTCATAGATTCATTAAAGGTGAGAATGTACTTTCAACCTTAGAATCAACATTAGTATGTGAGTAGGACTTTCACATTACATCCATAGTGTTTTCATGAGAATTAGACTTTCAATCAACACAATACATCATTATCATCCTAGACTATTCATGCATCATTAAGTATAAGGGTAAGAGCAGATCAATACTTTCAACAATACCATACTTTACATACTAGTCATAAGAGATTTACTTTCTAAGTGAATCAATAGGTTATACACAACTTTTATCAACATGTACAAACCCTAGCAATTTACCCCTTTTGAAGGTCATGAATCCTCAAGGTCAAGAAGATAATTGCTCAAATTATCCTGCTAGGAGAAATGCTAATCCTCAAGGTCAAGAAGATCCCAATGCACCAGAAGTGCACCCTTTCCAGGGAGATGTCACCAATGTTGAGTTCAGGAATGCTATTCAAATATTGACTCAGGTTGTGGCAAATAAAGCAGGTCAACAAGGATTTGGTTGGTAGGATGTGACTGATACATCTAAAATTCGAGAGTTTTTTAGGATGAGTCCCCAAAGTTCATAGGGTCAAAGATCGCAGAGGATCCAGAGAACTTTGTGGAAGAACTTCATAAAGTGTTTTAGGTCATGCGTGTTGCTGATGCAGAGCATGTGGAGTTAGCCTCGTATAAGCTCAAAGGTGTTGCTAGGATATGGTATGATCAGTGGAAGAAGAAAAGGGCAGAAGAGCCACCATTTTTGAGTTGGGTTGTGTTTAAGAATGCTTTCTTAGGGCGTTTCATTCCTTGAGAGCTAAGGGAAGCTAAGGTGAGAGAGTTCCCGAATCTGAAACAAGAAGCTATGAGTGTGCAAGAGTACAACCTCAAGTTTACTAAGTTATCCTGGCATGGTCCGGAGATGGTGGTGGATATAAGGAGCAGGATGTGTTTGTTTGTGTCCGGGCTACCCTGTTTATCGAGTAAGAAAGGTAAGACAATTATGTTGATAGGGGACATGGACATAACCAGACTCATGATTCATGTGTTGCAAGTTGAAAAAGATAGTTTAAATGATAGAGAAGATTTTTGCAACAAGAGGGCCAAGATAAAAAGTAATGAGACTAGCCAGTAAAAGATCGAAATGGGAATCGATTATCTTTTCAATAAAGGTCATCTAGACCTTTTCCATTTCAACTAGTGCACCTGCACCCCAAAACAAGAATCATCACCAAAATCAGAATTCTTAAGATTTTGGGAAGTGTGGCACAGAAGTTTCAGAACCCACCTTATGCTAAATGTGGTAGGAACCATCCAGGAGAGTGTCGTGATGGCTCTAATGTCTGCTTCAAGTGTGGTCAGATGGGTCACTTTATGAGAGACTGACCTAAGAATAGGCAGGGTAAAGGGGGTAATAGAGCCCAATCTTCTTCAACAGCTCCAGCAGATAGGAAATCAGACCATAACCTACCTCGAAACCAAGCTTGAATCCTCCTAAGACACTTTAGCCTTCCTTTTCCGAATTATTTCCTCTTGTTTTTGGTCTACAAATGATTAATTTAACTCAAGGATCAATAATTAAGGTCTAATTTATCCGAATTATAAAAAACCCAATAACCTAAGACCAACCCATGATCCTAATGTACAACTAGGAATTTTCTCACCATTAATATTTGGCCAAAACCCTCCCCCAATGATAATTACCCAAGAATCTAAATTCTACGAATCGCAAAATGGATTAGGAGAGTAAAATTCTTACCTTTAGCACCAAAATCGTGGAAAACTGTCAAGAAATCTCCGTAGGTCGTCTCCTAACTCTTAAAAATGGAGTTTTTAGAAAAATAATGAAATTGGGATTTTTTTCCCGACTTAAGTCATGACTGGCCCGCTACAGCGGGACCTATCCCGCTACAACGAGACCCATCCCGCTACAGTGGCCTCGCTACAACGGGATCTATCCTGCTACAGCGGCCTGCACAGAGAAAAAACCTTGGAATGTGAGTTCCAAGCTCCCATTTCACAACACACTTTCAAACCAGGACGTTCTAAAATTACCCTTTCACGCCAAAATCAATTTCGGGATTACTACTNACAAGATCTATCCTGCTACAGCGGCCTGCACGGAGAAAAAACCTTGGAATGTGAGTTCCAAGCTCCCATTTCACAACACACTTTCAAACCAGGACGTTCTAAAATTACCCTTTCATGCCAAAATCAGTTTCAGGATTTCTACTCTCCTGATTTCGATTTCGTAAAGCCGTATAGGCTCCTTAACGTCTTGGCTATCCACTCATGTGATCAAATTCATAATTAGATCCCCTGTTTATTACTATATTTCTCTAGACCTTATCTGACTTAGATTTCGTCCAAGTTTGGCCTACGCTAGAAATTTCCAAGTTACTACAAAAAGTTTTCTGGCACAAAATCCTTCCCCATTGGTTTTTCCATAACGAGGGAACAAGTCGTTACAATATGTATATGTATGTATGTATGTATATAGATGTATGTAATTTGTGATGATAAAGAAATATGTGAATGATAAACAAATATTATTACTTATAAATGTAATTAAAAAGAAATCTTAAATCTTTTATGTGATCTATTCAAATTATATATTTTTAAAATTTAAAATAAATTGTGCATATAAAATTAACTTAAATAATAAATTTATATTCCTCTTTTAGATATAATTTGTGATGATAAAGAAATATGTGAATGATAGGCAAATAGTATTACTTATGGATGTAATTAAAAAAAAAAAACTTAAATCTTTCATGTGATCTATTCAAATTAAATATTTTTAAAATTTAAAATAAGTTGTGCATATAAAATTAACTTAAATAATAAGTTATTGAAATTGAATTAAAATATAAATTAATTTCGTTTCAATTTTTCTTAGAAATAAAAACCTTAAATTAATTAACTTTTTATAATGTTAACAACTTTAAGGGTATTTTAGACATTTTGATTAAAAAAAATTGTTTGACAACACTTATTTGCCAAACACATCAATAACTTTTTTCAATTGCAACAATTTTATCCAAACACATAACTACTTATTTTTAAAATAACTTTCAACACCTTAAAAAGTTACTTTTTTTAATTCAATCCAAACGGGCTTTAAATCATATATACGAGCTACTACATATTTTTATAAATATTTTTTTGACTTCATTTAAAAATTTAAACTTGGAATTGAAGATGAAATTTGTATTTAGTTATTATTATTTTTTGGCGGAATGACCTAGTAGGCCCTTATACTTGGTTTTGTTTGTAAGTTGGACCCTTATACTTACGATTTTGCCAACTAAACCCTTAAACTCACTGAAACGCAATATTTTAAACTCTTTCCTCATCCTATGTGTGTGCGTGTGGTACACTCATTTACACGTAGGATTCCATATCATTTTTAATGACACACAAGACATTAAATATTAAAAAAATAAAATTAAAATAAAAAGTGTACCTTGGAAATTTTGAACATTATTTTCTCCAGTTTTGCTCTCAAATTGAGCACCAAATTCATGTCAAATGGGTGGAAATCTTACCTATTTGACTTGAATTTTACACTATTGATTCACAAACACAAATCCAACAAATCTCTATACAATTTTAATTTTTTTTCATAAATTCACAAAACCTATTTATTATTCTTGAAGCTTCATCAAGCTTTTCAATGAAGTTTTTCATTTTTCAATACCCACTATCACCCAAGAATACACACGAAATCGAGATTTTGAAAGAAGAAATATGGCAAAACGAAAAGAACTAGGAGGGACGTTGATTGCAGCAAAAAAAATGAATTATGAGAAAATATTCAGGTGTGGTACAGTGTGCGGGGTGTTAAGATGAAGAAGAAGGGAAATGGTGGGTGAATCCAAAGAAAGAAGTGGAGTGGGTTTTAAGATTCATTTATTTTTTTAAAAAAAATTTAATGTTTTTTTTTCATATAAATTTTATACATACTTGCTTTAAAACGTGTGGAATCACACATCATTTCAAGTCAGCAATGTTAATGTCACATAGTTCAAGGGTCTAGTTGGCAAAGTTGTAAGTATAAGGGTCAACATACAAACAGAGCCAAGTATAAAGGGTCTCCACACCATTTTGCCTTTTTTTTAAATTGTAAAAAATAGTGAGTTGTTTGAAAGTACTTTCCAAAAGAAAAAAAAAGTACATTTTTAAGAGATAGAGAAAGTTTGTTTGCTTTGATTTGAAGTCATGGTGCATATTAGTTGTCTCTGTTAAAACAATTACGGCCGTTAGAATTGGAACTAAATATGTACTAGTTTTAAAAATCTATGGACTAATAATGATTTACTTGAAAGAAATAGGATTAGCTTAAGCACAAATCTAAAGATAATGGACTGTTTTATCTTTTTTATTTTTTAATATTAATAATACTTATTATGTATTGATTGGATTAGTCATATTCCATCCAATTTATTGCTCAGAAAGTAAAAAAGTCTACTTTCTTCCCCAAAATAATTCAATTTAGGGTTTCTACAAAAGATATGAAGGGACACAATCCAATTGAGGTGGCGAAGACGGTGTTGGAGGTGGCCGATGTAGCATGGTCGGCGGTGGAAAGTTGTCATCACCATACCCACAGTCATACTGAAACGACGCCGTTTGATGTATCTCATAGTTCTGAAGAAGATGAATTGAAATCGTTGAGGTCTGAAAACGAGCGGCTGAAACGGTTGCTTGAACAAAATCTCATGCTTCTTCAGAGCATGTCACAATCTCCTTCATTACTTCAAGATTGTCCCCCTGATGTATGTTCCCTTCTATTCTGTACAGCCAATTTCGCTTTCTAGCTATATAAAAATGATATTTTTATTTTATATATGTGGACATATAAATATATAAATGTATTTATGTGAGTAGAGTAATGTTCTCAACATTTGGATTGTGTTATTAGTGAAATCTCTTATTTTTTTATTTTAATATTTTTTGTGTTTTGATTGTTATTTTGGGAAGCTTCATGATCGTCTCAGAGCCTCTGTGGAGTCTGGAAGCTTTTTGAAACAGCTGGAATCACTCAATCGAAATTCTGTTGATGGGAATGACTGTCAATTTCCTTTCAAGGAGGCAACTGGTTTGTTATTCTGTGTCAGTTTTTTTTATTTTTGCGACATTGCATCCATTTTAGGGATGCCATCTGATTTTTGTAAGATGTTTAGTGTGCAGAGTTACTCCCTACCTATGCTTTTGGGAGGTAGCAGGAATCCGATGGAAAGAACACCATTCTATTATAGAAGAGATTAATCTTGGAGTAGTATTAGGATACAATGGGATTGGATGAATCCAGGAATATAGTCATTAGACGTGGGGCTTTTAACTAATTGGTTTTCTGGACTTCTTTAATCTCTATATGTCTTATCCTGTTTGTTGATAAAGGACAATTACTTAATGCAGTAATGTTAGATGTGCTAAAACTTAAAGAGTGTAAAGGTTTATCAGAGTTCAGTAGTTGATTGATGAGGAACTGGTTTCCGCCTCTCATTATTTTTTTCATTTTCAAAAGCTGGTCTTTCTGGTCATCTTATTCTTAATATGTTGTTAGGTTCTGCTAG
This sequence comes from Solanum stenotomum, assembly GCF_019186545.1. Lineage (NCBI taxonomy): Eukaryota > Viridiplantae > Streptophyta > Magnoliopsida > Solanales > Solanaceae > Solanum > Solanum stenotomum. The sequence goes on from NC_064292.1 coordinate 32,431,815, forward strand.
CTTTTATTTTGCTAGTTTCTGATTTACTCCTAACAAAATATTGTTAGGTTTTGACACGGAGACAGCAGAACTTCTGGTAAACATGAGTCTTGAAGAACCAAGTTGGTGGGTTTGGGTGACTGAGGATATGGTCCCCGGCAATCTTGAAGAAAGAAGTGGAATAGATAATGAAAACTATGTGATTATTAGTGAGGAATATGTTGTAGATGCAGTTGCCAACTTTATGGCTAGATGCGTAGTATCCAATTCGAAGGCTCAGGTACAAGGAAATTAATTTATTTGTGCATATTTATCATTTTTCAATTAGGGACATTAACAATTAGTCCTTGAATTATTGTTTTATTCTGGGTTTCGTCCCTATGTTCATTGATGAAACACATTTAACCTTCAACCTAACCAATTGTGTGGTTTTAATTCCATCATTGATACAAATAACAGATGTTTGAAAAAGCCGGCTGTGAGTGCCATGGTTAAAGTACCAAGTTCCCACGCACAAGGCCAAGGATTGAGACTTGAATGATGGAAAACCTATTGCCACCTCAAAAAAAGAATTAACAGATGTTAAATAGCTCCCATTCCTGTCTTTGTGTCTCTGGTGGCTTTCTTTCCACAAGACCCACCCCTTTATCTTCCTTGTAGATTGGTTGGTTGCTGATGTTGGAACTAGTGGGAAGGAATTTGTAGATTTTATAAACTACTCGAACAACTCTAAACTGATGGATAATGTTAAAGAGCATGACTTTTGGTAGGTCAAAGACAATGGAGATGTGGAAGAACTTTGTTGAACTGCAACAACTGTTCTAATTGATTGGCTAGGTGCTATAGTTGATATCCACCAGATTTCTGGATGATCCCCCTAGATTGGCTGAGACTTCACCACTGCTACCAACTTTTATTACCACTTCTGTTAGTCACACTCTCATCACACTCCTGTCCTCCTCATGATTTTGTCTCTTCAAGTTAGTAGGGCTATCGGTGAACCTTTATTGCGGCTGTTAATTTACTGGGAATAGCTACTTTATATAGTAGATGTGGACTTGAATCAAGAACAAGCTAGTGCAGAAGTAGTTGTATGTGCACGGGTTGTAAGAAATGCTGTGCCATAATACCTTCAAGGAAAAATCAGAGTGGGAGCTATCTAACTTCCGTTTATTTCCATCAATGATTGGATTAAAACTGCACATTAAGTTTAACTAAAAGCTAAATGTGATATGTAAAACTACACAGGGATTGAAACAAGACTGACTCATGGACTAAAAGTGTATTTTCCCTTCAAGTTATGTTTGGGTCATGTCAATCTTTTGACTGTTTGTGTATTGCAATTGCAGAAGATGTCTCCTGAAGAACTGCAAAAGAGTAAGTTACTGCTTGTTCTCTCCTATTCTTTCTGAAAATCTTCGTTCTTTTACCATAATTACCATAAAACATCCAGAGTCAGCTGCAAAATTCACTTGTACATTTTCTTTTTCATGTTTTCTCTCTTGGATAATGGATATTTACATGTATAGGCATGGACATTTCTCTTTTATGATGGGGAGCTTTTTCATTATGTAATACAGGATCTAGCCAAATCCTGGTTTGGAACGAATGATCAAGTGATGGGTTACTACTTCTGATAGTCTTTCTTTAGATAATTGGCGGAAAAAGTGCACCATTTGAGTTAGTTCCTTAGATGATCACTCAACTTGTTAGTATATTCCATCAAAATCAGTTTTTGTTCTTTTTAAAACAAAAGTCACCCAATTTATGGGGATATCCTATCAATGCCACTTTTAGTTTTTTAGGACAACAAAGTCACCCAATTTTTGCATTTTTTTACTCCAAAAATACAGGACACACATTTAAACCATATTATATTTAAACTTTTTTTTTTTTTCTAATAAAACTTATTTAACCCATAAATATTTCATTTTAACATATTGTGTGGACCTTCAAACCCCTTTATGTAGCACTCATTTACTCTTGATTGTGAAATTGAATAACTATCAATTCAAAAGATATGTTTATGGTTACCAATCAAAAGTGGACTAAATTTGAAGACATTTTATCAATATGAGAACTCCTAGTAATCTCTTATTTTGGATAATTGTTCTTTGCTCAAGGTGAACATTGAATAAACATGGTATCATTGGAAATTGTTGATTCATATATTTAATTCTAGGAGAGCACTAATAGCTGGAAGTGAAAGATTTTAAATTTGTCTTCTTATTCCGTTCTGCTTAAAATACAGAATTTACATAAATGATAAATAAAGATTAACCAACAACATTTGCAACAGAATTGAGATATGTTAGTCATATCCTGGAATTATATTTTATGAATCATTGTATCATCAAATGTCAATGTCTATTTTGCTCTTCAAGTGACTTTATAATGTCTCAGAATGGAATGTACCTCTCCTATGTGGTTTGCGAGCTATTGCATAGGAGCAGGGGTTTTACCCTGTGCGCACCCAAAGGATAGCGGCTGCGGGTTTCCCTTGTCATCAAAAAAAAAAAAATAATGTCTCGGAATGGAATACCAACAATTTTCGTGGTGGGTGACATTATAGAAAAAGTTCAATTATGTCATCACTCATGGGTACTACATCAGGGGCGAATAAGCTCAGGAACTTTTAAAGCAACCCTTTTTAACCTTTTTGGGTGGGAATAGATGGGTAGAGTCATGCACCCTTTGGGGTGGCCCAGTGTTGGAGGTCTCAAGTTTGAAATCCCTTGCCAGTGAAAGCAAGGGGTTTTCCTTTTGGGTCGAGCTCGTCGCACCAGGCTTGCCTAGTGCGGGTTACATCTCTTATGTGGTTTGCGAGCTATTGCATAAAAGCGGGGTTTTTACCCTGTGCGCACCCAAAGGGTAGTGGCTGCGGGTTTCCCTTGTCATAAAAAAAAAAGATAGGTAGAGTCATGGGTTAAGTAAGTTTTATTATTAAAAAATAAATTTTTAATATGATATGATATGTTAAATATGTGTTTTATATTTTCCAAGTCAAAAGGCAATAGTTGGGTAACTTTGTTGTCCTAGAAAGAGTAAAAGTGACTTTGGTAGGATATTCCCTAAGTTGAGTGACTTTGTTGTCTTGAAAAGAACTTATGCGACTCTGATGGGATATTCCAATAATTTGAGTGACTTTGTTGTCCGAAAACGAACTTACGTGACTTTTATGGGATATTCCCATAAGTCGAGTGACAATCCACATTAGAATTAGAAAAAGGTTCGATGAGAGAAAATGGATTGGTTGAGCAGTTGTTAGAGATCAGTTGATTGAAAGATTGTTAGAGGAGATTAATTGGTTGATTGATTTGATTGTTCCTTGACCTTCTTATTTTCCATTGTATTGTTATTCTTTACTTGAGCATCATCTTATTGTGTGGTTTTCAACTTGACTTACAGCCTTGACAAAAGCATTAGAAGGCATTGGTAAAGTAGAAACATTGTTCAACATTTGGCATGCTGCGCAAATGTTCTACGTCCTTTCCACTTGGGGACTTGCTGTAGTGGGGTGAGCACTCATTTATTATTTTTTGCTTTCGTATGTTTCCAATCTTAGACACAACAATACCTCAGTAGTCGGTCCCAAATAAGTTAGGGTCGGATTTATGAATATCACTGACCATATTTCTCCATTTTAATTCTTACATATTTCTGATCTTGTGTTTAGAAAATTTTGTATTTGGACTGGAAACATTGTTGACTTGCACAGAATAAATTTCAATTGAAATATGTGATGTAATTTGTGAAATTTCTTTGGTGTTTTAGGTCCTTATGTAAAATAGACAAGTTTGGGTTAAATTATGTTTATCTGTTAACTTATATAGCTTTCACAGTTGTGGCTTCAAATAGTGGACCAATTTGTAAACAGATGAGATTATTTATCTTTAAAGAGAATTTAGTGCAGATTTTGTTCTTCTGATCTCAATATATGTATTGTATCTGACTTGAACAATGTTTTGAAGGGCTTGACATTTTTGTGACTAAACCTGTTGTTTCTGCAGGTTGTACAAGAGCCGATCTGTTATTAGACTTGCTGCTAAAGGGGTTCACAAGACAGGCAAAATGGTTCTAAAGGTTCTTTGAAGATGCTTCTGCTGTGTTGGTTGTAATTAAGTGTCGTGTAAATGCTTAACTTATTGTACAGTCTTGTAAATCAGATCAACGTTATGCTTGACTTCCAATACGTCTGTGCGAAAATATTGTGAATAGTGTGCAATTTGAAAATTTCCTTTGTTGAGATTGCAATTTTCACGTCGATGTGTGTGCCTTTTATCGTTCTTATTTTTTCCCTATCGGGGTAGGGTAGTAGTGGCATATATTTACAATTCTTTCAGAATCAGCTGGACTTGATTAAGTGGTAAGCATCCCCAGAGATTTCAACGTTTTTGATTTATTTTCTTTTAGAAGATCATTTACACACTTCTTGAGTATTTTTTTTCTATCAAAATAACCAACTCTAGTTTTGATGGAACATTCTTACAACAAACTCATATTTTCCTTTTCAAGAAAAAGAAACAAGAGTTTAACCGATAGTAATAAGTAGAAATTTTACAATATTGGTTTATTTTGATTTAGTCAAGATTATAAATCTCATTTCATCGAGTCATTATTAGATTCCGTCCTGTTACTTGTCAAATATTTTCTAATTTAATTTATTTTTTCACTTGTCATTTTTGACAAATCAAATAAGAACAATTTCTTTTTTTAGTTATACCCTCAATTTATTAACATTGGGTTAATACCTTAGAAATATGTAAAGTGAATAATACATATGAAATTCTGTTAATCAATAATGATAAAATGTTAAACTTACTATATCAATCATTATTTTCTTAATAAATGTATTAAAAGTCAAAATTTGACAAGTAAAGTAAAGACCTAGGGAGTAAATCGAAATTCCCCTCCAATTGGATTTGAGCTCCATGACGCTGACGCTGACCCTGACACTGACAAGAAGTGGAAAGAAAATGTTAGTGGTCAATGACCAATAGAAGTTACTCCACGATATATATATATATATATATATATATATATATATACTAGACATCAGAGCCCGTGCAAGATATATCATTTTTTGTTTCAATTTATGTGACAAAGACAAAATTAAAGAGTTAATCAAACTTTAATATTAATTTAAAATAGTTTAAATTTTTAATTATTGTTAACTATGGTAAATTTTTTTATGTCTTTTAACATTCTAAATTACTAATTATTGTTGTATGATTTGTAATATCTTTTACGCAATTTTGAAATAATAAAGGTTATTTCTTCTTTCTCAATTTATGTGGTACTAATAAAATTTCGAGATTCAATCAATTTTTTTGTCTTTAAAATATTCTATTGTTAATTACTGTAAATTATTGTACTTTCTAAGTAATTTTCAAATAATATATATTATTTCATTTGTCCAATTTATGTGTCACCGATAAAATTTGAAGAGTTAATCAGATCTTTTACATATTTTTATATCTTTTGAATATTTAAGTAAATAATTATTGTGATTTATAATATTTTATACAATTATTTTAAAAAAATTAAACAACAAACAAAACGAATTCATCATAGGAAAATTACCAAAGCATCCTTGAATACATCAATAATGGGTCCCACTTTTTGTTTAAAAAAATATGCATATTGGGAGGATATTTTTGTCCAAAGTGGAAATAGAATAAGTATAAAGCATTAAAGTCTTTTAAAATTTTAAATTGTTAATTCTTATTGTATGATTTGTAATACTTTTACGCCATTTTCAAATAATAGAGGTCATTTCTTCTTTCTCAATTTATGTAGTACTAAAAAAAATTTGAGATTCAATCAATTTTTTTTGTCTTTGAAATATTTCTAGCTGTTAATTACTGTAATTTATAGTACTTTCTAAGAAATTTTCAAATAATATATATTATTTCATTTGTCCCAATTTATGTGTCACCGGTAAAATTTGAAGAGTCAATCAGATCTTTTATATATTTTTATATCTTTTAAATATTTAAGTAATTAATTATCGTGATTCATAATATTTTTTACAATTATTTAGTATAGTAAAATAAATTTAAAAGAAACAAACAAAACGAATTCATCATAGGAAATTACCAAAGCATCCTTCAATACATCAATAATGGGTCCGACTTTTTGTTTTTAAGAAATTGCACATTCGAAGGATATTTTTGTCCAAAGTGGAAATATTGTGTAAACAATGTGTATTTATTGTGATTTTGAATGTTTTGTGGGGGTAATAGGACGCACACAAAGTTAAGGTATCTTTTTGAAAATCTGGGACAAACTTCAAGTATCACTTAATGTTTTTTCTCAAAATCTAATTTACTTTCGTAAATTATGTGTCAGATCAAAATCAGATTAACAAATTCAAAAGGAATGAGTAATAAATAGCTCATACAATGACATAAATAATAAATATGTAACTAAAAATCTTGTTAGCTTTTGATTGAAAGCTAACAAGATAGTTACAATGATAGTTGCATTGTGGCTTATTATATATAGATATATAACTAAATAATAAATATGTAACTAAAAATCTTGTTAGCTTTAGATTGAAAGCTAACACAATAGTTGCATTGTGGCTTATTATATATAGATATATATGTGGGAAATATATACTGGTCACAAGAGCCTGTATATGTTATTTTTTTGTTTTAATTTATGTGCAGCAAATAGATTTTGGAGAATTACAAATTTTCTAATATATTTTTTAGATATTTAAAGTTGTTAATTAATGTGATTTAATATTTTATATGTAATTTTCAATAATATATGTCACTCTTTCTATCCCAATTTATTTAGCACGGTAGATTTTTCTTTGTCTTTTTTTTTAATTATTAATTATTGTGATTTATCATATCCTTTACGCCAAGTTTTAAATAATATATGTTACTTCCCTTGTTCCAATTTATGTGACACATAAAATTTTGAGAGTCAATAAAACTTTTATATGTCTGTTAAATATTTTTAGTTGTTAATTATTGTAATTTATAGTACCTTTTACGTAAATTTCGAATAATATATGTTACTTTTTTTGCCCTGATTTATGACACTGATAGAATTTCGTGAACCATCTAAAAATTTTGTATGTTTTTAAAAATTTTAAGTTGTTAATTATTGTGACATGTAGTACATTTTATAACAGATTCCAAAAATTACAAGAATTTCAAATATTTTAAGTTGCACAAATTAAAAAAAAAATCAAAACTGCCCTTGAATAGAATCAGGAATGTGAACAAAGAGCTGCCTGCTTCCAGGAGCTAAAGCAGACATGTTGATCCTAAGCAGGTCAATGTAGCTACTTATTAATAAGAGAAAATGTTTTTAATTTTTTAAGTTGTTAATTATGTGACTTGTAGTACATTTTATAACATATTCCAAGAAATACAAGAATTTCAAATGTTTTAAGTTACACATTAAAAAATAAGAATTCAAGACTTCCCTAGAATAGAAGCAGACAAGTCAACGAAGGGCTACCTGCTTTCAACAGTTGAAGCAGGCATGTAGACCCATATATATATAGGGAAAAGATATAAATACACCCCCGAACTTGTCTCGAAAAGTCAGTTACACGCTTAAACTAATATAGTGACCTATTACACACTTCTGCTACTAAATAATGAATTTTTTTACCCCCTAAGACGTGTAGCACCACTCTCACAGTGGGAGGTGTATCACACTTGCGCCACATCACAACCACATCAGATGTCATGTCAAATTTTGACTGAAATTCTCCATATCATTCAATTGTTTCTTTTTCAATGAACACCACCATGAAACCACTACCATTGCCACCAATTCCCGCTTCTTTGTCACCCCACGCCAACAAATCAATCATCATATTTTATTTTTTAAACTTAATCATCAATTTTATCAACCACCAACAATGTCGAAGAGAAAAATAAAATATAATGAAAATGGTGAAATCGAATAAGCATTAAAATAGGATTATAATTGGGGTGGGGGTGGGGGAGAGGATTTTGGTGGAGGTATAGTGGGGTGGATGAAAATTGGTTATGAAAGAAGAATGAAAAAAAATAAAAAAGAAGAAGAAGATGGTTGCCTGTGAAGAAGAAGAAGAGGCGTTGGGTGGGGGTAGGGTGATAGTAAAAAGAAGATTTTAATTTATTTTTTTTACTTTATTTACTGTTAAACACTCTTTTATTTTTTTATTTTTTTTTGCAACGTCAATTATAGGGGGTAAAAAAATTCATTTTTAAAAAGTAAAGATATGTAATAGGTTGTCATGATAGTTTAAGCGTGTAATTGAGTTTNTGTGTAAAAAATGTGTATTTATTGTGATTTTGAATGTTTTGTGGGGTAATAGGACACACACAAAGTTAAGGTATAACAACTTCAAGTATCACTTAATGTTTTTTCTCAAAATCTAATTTACTTTCATAAATTATGTGTCAGATCAAAATCAGATTAACAAATTCAAAAGGAATGAGTAATAAATAGCTCATACAATGACATAAATAATAAATATGTAACTAAAAATCTTGTTAGCTTTTGATTGAAAGCTAACAAGATAGTTACAATGATAGTTGCATTGTGGCTTATTATATATAGATATATAACTAAATAATAAATATGCAACTAAAAATCTTGTTAGCTTTAGATTGAAAGCTAACACGATAGTTGCATTGTGGCTTATTATATATAGATATATATGTGGGAAATATATACTGGTCACAAGAGCCTGTATATGTTATTTTTTTGTTTTAATTTATGTGCAGCAAATAGATTTTGGAGAATTACAAATTTTCTAATATATTTTTTAGATATTTAAAGTTGTTAATTAATGTGATTTAATATTTTATATGTAATTTTCAATAATATATGTCACTCTTTCTATCCCAATTTATTTAGCACGATAGATTTTTCTTTGTCTTTTTTTTTTAATTAATAATTATTGTGATTTATCATATCCTTTACGCCAAGTTTTAAATAATATATGTTACTTCCCTTGTTCCAATTTATGTGACACATAAAATTTTGAGAGTCAATAAAACTTTTATATGTCTGTTAAATATTTTTAGTTGTTAATTATTGTAATTTATAGTACCTTTTACGTAAATTTCGAATAATATATGTTACTTTTTTTGCCCTGATTTATGACACTGATAGAATTTCGTGAACCATCTAAAAATTTTGTATGTTTTTAAAAATTTTAAGTTGTTAATTATTGTGACATGTAGTACATTTTATAACAGATTCCAAAAATTACAAGAATTTCAAATATTTTAAGTTGCACAAATTAAAAAAAAAATCAAAACTGCCCTTGAATAGAATCAGGAATGTGAACAAAGAGCTGCCTGCTTCCAGGAGCTAAAGCAGACATGTTGATCCTAAGTAGGTCAATGTAGCTACTTATTAATAAGAGAAAATGTTTTTAATTTTTTAAGTTGTTAATTATTGTGACTTGTAGTACATTTTATAACATTAAAATTGGAGATATTAATAGAAAAAACTTTATAAACAACAAACATTAAGCCTTAAATAGGACCCCTTAACTCTACATTCACTATATACAAAAAAACAACTATACTTTGATTTCCTATGCATTAAATATGTATTTTTTTTTCATGTTTCAGATTAAAAATACAAATACAAACTAACTAATTGGAGTAAATTGCGGAAGAAATCTTTCTAACTTTGGTAAAAGAGCGAAAATTACTCCCTGAATCTTTTCATTATATATGAGACTCTAAAATAGTTAGTTCATAATAATTCTTCCTAAAAAAAATACAGAATCACCTGCCGATCAAAATTATGTTCATCGTTAATCATCATTGAAATTCAAAATCACATCTGTTCATCGTCGTTTTTTTTCTGGAAAATTCAATGTTGTTGATAAATCCGAGAAGCAATTTTGAAATACAAATTTAAAGCAGTTCATCATCATTTTTCCTACAAAACACACACTCGAGGATCGATCAAAGAAGCTAATTGAAATACACAATCGAAAAATCACATTTGTTCTTCAAGCCATAATGGATTCGGTATCATCTCAAAGTATTCATCGAAATTAGTATTTGTAGATTTTTGAAATTGAATTTAAATACAAATTTTATGATTTAATGTTGTATATTGAATAATCAAAATACAAATTAGTTTGAAATACAAATTTGATGATGTTGTGCATTGAATGATTAGAATACAAATTTATTTGAAATACAATTTTGATGATATGATCCCTATTGTATATTGAATGATTGTGATTTTGTCTATGGAATGATTGGAATACAAATTTATTTAACAACTAGAAATCAACATTTAGAATACAATTTTGGAATACAAAAGAATTTGGAATAAAAATCAATATAGAATACAATTTTTTAAAAATTAAAAGTTAAAATAAAATTGAATAATGAATTTGATCAACAACTAGGAAACAACTTTTGAAATACGAAATCTGTTTGGAATGTAACATTTATATTTGCTTAGTCAAAAGTTAAAAATAAAATTGAATAGTAAAATATTCAATTGGTGATTGGCTTTGAATACACATGAGTACAGATAATTGATACACAACATACAAAACACATTTTTTTGAATATAAATATAGTTAGTAGCTGAATTTGAACATAGAATACACACTGAATGATTTAAATGCACATGGTTACAATATGCTTGAATGAACACAATGTTGCTGAAAAATACAATTGAAATATGAAAAATATAACATGCATATCAATATGAATACAATTTAAGCAAGAACACATATCATTTTATTCGCCTATAATTTTATTCAAATAAATAAAATTGTCACACCTCGAAAATCAAAACTTGAGTCGAGTAGAAAAAGTTCAGAAAATGTTGCAGGTATTTGGTGCTACGGATTGGCCTACGGGTCGTATGAAAGGTTCCGTAGACACTGGGAAAGATTTTTGAAAAAATTAAATTTTTGATGTTTGACCTACGAGTGAACAAGACGAACCTTAGGAATTTAGACGAGCCGTAGATGACTTTCGTAGAAGGGTTTTACACTTGGTAAAATTTGGGCTTAAACTTGGGATCCACGGAAAGGTGTATACGGATCGTAGATTGGATGATGGATCGTAGGAAGGTCTCGTGAAAATTGGATGAAGTTTGGGTTTCTCAAGTTTGATCAATGATTGACTAGTACGGACCGCAGGTCACTTCCGACAGTTAACTCTTAAGGGTATTTGAGTCTTCTCCTATGCATTTAAATACTTATACTATGTCATTTTGACCCTAATTGTAAGACCTATACCTTTGAACTCCTAAAACTACCCAAACGTTCCCACTCTCTGAAATCTCCAATTTCCATCCAAGTTCATCCCCTCCAAATTGTCTCAAGACTCAAGGAAGAAGGCTAGGGTTCCAAGCTTAAAGTATCCTTTTTATCTTGTTTAATAGGCCTTGATAATCAAGGTATGTGGGAATTCATCAATGAATTTCATTCATAAATTGATTCCCAAAAGATTTCCAAGTTTCCAATTCAATTTCTTCTAAATTGTTAGGGTTTCATGCAATCCTCATGAGTCTTACTTGTTTTTGATATTAATTTGTCAATTTCAATCTTCTTATGCATGAATTGATTAAACCACATGATCTCCAATTGATTTACATAGACCCATGCTTTTATGATGATAAATTTATGAAGAAAGCCTATGAAATTTTGAAGTATGATTTAGGAAAGTTATGCATGCTTATGAAAATAATGCTTATGAACTAAGGATGCTTATGAGATACGTATCAAAAAAATTTTGAAAGGTTTTCTCCCACATTATGAAATCATGGTTTTGAAATTTTTTCTCACATATGTATAAATCATGATTTTAGGAACTACTCCATGATGACTCATGATTGGATTGATCGTTTTTTTGTGTCCTTCCAAGTATGTAATATGAATATGATTATGACTAAATTCGTTGAGATTTTACTTAGCTCCGAGAGGACCTTGAGATGGGGATCTCCCGTTAATAGAGGCCAGGTCTCTAGAAGCAATCTCTTTGTCCCAAACTATGTGTTCACATAGGATTGTCTTAAATGACCTAGCTAGTGGATCCACAAATAACATATGAATGAAAGTTACATACACTACCTTGGCAAGTAGAATCCCCTTCTTGATGTGAGGGTCATTGTAACACCCCGAAAGTTAGAAAGTCCAAAAGAAAAGAAAAATCCAGAAATTAGCTAAAGCAGTGGCCTACGAGTCCAACCTACGGACCGTAGGAAGTCCTAGGGTCGTATGAAGTGAATTGTAGAACCCAAAGTCGAATTTTGAAATTTTAAATTTCAAGATCTTGACCTACGGATGAACATGACAAATCATGGGAAGGTCGATTAGCCATTAATGGCTTCCGTAGAAAGGGTTCAGAGATTTTATTTGGGACTTCAGTCCTACGAAAGGATTTGACAAACCGTCATTTGTTCTAAGGGTAGGAGAATGGGTTTCGTAGAACAGTTCTAAGCTTAGTTAAATTTTGGAGTTTAAATTGAGTTCAACGGTTTGGTTCAATGGAGCGTAGGAGGTCCTACATGCCATAGAAACGTCTCGTCAAATTTAGATGAAATGTTAGGTTCTAGTACTTGGTCTATGGTTAACCAGTACGGGTAGGTCATAACCGTAGGGACTATCCGACTTTTTTTTAAAGGATGTTTTGGTCTTTTCCTATTCACTTAATTTACTCTTATCTATAAGCAAACAAGGCTAGGGACGAACACTGCATTGTTAAATTGTACTTTTAGTTGCTGGTACTTTTAGTTGCAGGTAACGTTGCTGGTACTTTTAGTTGATCTATTGTTACACGTGTAGTGCAACACTGCTCTTTACCAAACCCTTTCCTCCTTTAGTGACACATGGATTCCACCTTCTTTACTCCACTGATTTCCACTAGCTTCCATTTCTTCTTTCTTCCAATGCTAAACAATGGAAGAGACACTAATGTTTCGACTTCCACGGCTCTGGTAATTATGAAGAAGAAGGCTGGTGTTCAAGATTAAATCGATCATTTAGGACACCAGTAAATTCATCTTTTCTTGGTTGTCACAAGTATGGTCTTTTCTTCGTCTTTTTTCCTCTTTGGTGCTTAAAAATTTTCCCCACCAAATCATGTATGTTCTAATTTTGATGCCATGTTGTTGCATTAAAGTAAATGCTGCTATAGACTGTAGTTTTATAAAACTCCATTTTTAGTTTTTCATAGAAAAAGAGCTTAACCTTACCTTATTTGAGGCTTTCTAGATGTAAAATCATGAATTAGTTTTATATTGCTTATTTGATTTTTATTTTTACTGAGGCTAATAAATGACCACTATAGAAAATATGCAAAAAATTGTCAAGAACACAATTCATGTGATACAACTTAATGAAATTGATTGAATTAGGACGCTTAATCAAGAGAAAAAAACATCCAAACAAATCAGGCCGTACTTTTGTCTTCTCACCAAACTATTAAGGATCTGACTTTTGCAAATTAGCGATTATATTATTTTTACTTCTCAAAAAATTGAATGATAGACGGATGCTCAAGTTTAGAGGTCGGGTTTCGTCTGCACGCCACTTATTTGATGAAATTTCCTTTAAACTTTGAAGGAATATAAAAGTCAATTGATTCGAACTATATACATAACATGTTCTTCACATAGAACTACTTCCAACCAACGTAGTCAACAAGTCAGGTGGATTGTCCTTATTCTATTGTCGTATAAATAAGAAAGAAAAACCATGTTTTCTTAGTGAGTTGAAGTAGACTTGCCCTAGGTGTCAATAAATTGAGATTATTCATTTGTATGCTTATTTATGATGTATAATTACTTATAATATTCTCTTTGTAGTGTAAATTTGCAGATGATAAGAGTTAACAGAATCATTCAAGGCTTATCAAATTCTCTTAATTTTGCTTCTAAATCCTACATTTATGCTCTGAACCCTTAGCCTGGTTATCAAAATTAATTTGGAAACTATAGTTGGCTAATATCATTGGCGTTCTATATTGAGTTTGAATTCTTCCTTTTATTCCTATTGACCATTTTAAAACATATTGTTCTTCCTCTTTCGATATGCATATATGTAAGTTTCAAGACAAGTGATGGATAGACGTGTCTCATTTTTCCAGGTTCATTGTAGTAAGTATATTATTTCTTTGACGTGGAAGCTGGATAAATGTTGTTAATATGTACTCCTCTGTTTTTCTTTTACCTGAAATCTGGATAAATATTGTTTATGTTTCCTCCTGTTTTGGGTGTCTCTTTTTTCATTAGGATATATATTTTTTCCATTTGGTTACACAATTTGGGACATGAATATTCTAAAGTTGCTGCTTTGCTTGCATTTTGAAGTTACTGAGGTAAGTGAATTCAAAATTTTGTGGGTCGGCGTTTTCCTATGCTTGGATCACCTTTTTTTGTGTGCTTTAGTTTCATTCTAAACATGTTTAACGAAATTGTGAATCACAGAAAAGCATGTTAGCCATGAACAAATACGGGCTTAGAGACAACAAGCAATCTGTTTTGAATATGTCACTGTATTGCAGTAACCATACCTATGATAACTCTGAATTAGCTATATTAACAAAAAATTATAATCTAAATTAAACAGTAGGGATTCTGTCCATTTGGGACTAGAGAAAGGCTTCAGAACAATTTCTTTGGTGCCTTTTCTTTTAAGTTCTCATAGTTCTACACTTCTATACCTACTTTATCAAGCAATGAATGTAACGAGTCAACTACAATTTTTTCATTTTATTTAGTATTTGACAAATTCGTTATAAAATGCCATACATGAAATCTTCAAAAAACTGTGCTTGACAATGTATTAAAGAAAGAACAAAGAAGCTCTGAAAATTCAAGCAATCATATAACAAATAATGAGGTGCTCTTTTGAGATGCCAAATGGATTATTGAAACCATTTACCAACTAAAGTTTCTCCTGAGATGTCTAGATGTCCAATAGATAACATGTATTCTAGCTCTGAACTCAGAACTCGAATGAAAATTTAAGTTCTTAGAATAGCTAGCTTGGAGGGTTCTATGCCCAGTTTATCAGTTGGAACCAAAATAGCCGGTGACTAGAATCTATAATTCAAAAGAGATTTACTTTCTCTATTTCTAGCATATATTTTTTGTTTGGAATTCGATTATGTAGTTAACAGTAAGGGGTAGAAAGGAGAAAATCAATATTTAAACAAAAATGCACTTTAGTATCAATGCCAGTTCTGCAAATTTTATGGGGCTATTGATTTTCACGGGTGACATATGTATAAAATGTCATTACCGTTAATGGATCTCTCCGAGGAATTGATGACATGTAAGTGCAATCCATAGCCCTCTCAAGTCAAGTATGAGGGTTTGCTTATAGAGTTGATTCAAAGCTTAAACTAAGGTTGGCAAAGGTAGTAGCTGCTAACATACTATATATTTACATTGGTAGGTTCATGAGCCTATTAATTATGTTTAATGAAGTTAACTGATTTGTAGCTGATAGATCATTTGTATGAGTACATATTGAGGAATACGTTGTTGGAAAGCTAATATAGATTGTATGAATATAATTTTAAAAACATACTGGTATAATCTTTATTTGTTAAATAAGTTATTCTTGGACCCTATAGAGAATGCCGAGAATTTGAGTAGAGAGGGCCATGACTTCTCAATAAAAACATATAGTGCCTTAATTTTTTAATATTTATAATTTAATAATTATCTTTGCATGTGTTTGTGGATAAACATCTATTTATCTTTTGGACACATTTTATTAAAATTATCCGGAGACCTGAAATACTAAGTTAACTAGATTCACACTATTCCGGGTTAGGGAACAATGTACTGAGTGGTATCTTCTTGCACAATGAAATACTTTCTTAAGTAAAACATTCTATAAAGATTTGATTCTTTTCCTGACTTTTGAATTGATAAGCTTGAAATATAATGTAACTTAGACTTTCGTCTTTCCTTGCAATTCTAACTTATGATGATATGTTCCTTTAGAGAATTGTGTTATCTAAATTCTCTGCAAATTATTTTACTAGAAAAACATGTTTTCTGGCACAAAGTGGAGAATAAAACAAATATATTAAAAATTAGTTCAAAGAATAGGAAATGCTTTCCTGTAAGTCTTTACGTAGGAGAGAGCACAATAAGCGCCTATAGCTCAGCAGTTAGAGCGTCTTTCCTAAGCAGAAAGTCATAGGTTCGACCCCTAATTGGCGTGTTACCCTTAGCTCTTTTTTCCTAAAAACAAATACATAGGAGAGAACAACGAATGAAATTTAGAGGAAACCACCCCTTCTGCTTCTTCCATTAAAAAAAAAGGTAGTCTTTCCTTGGTAAATAGCATCTTGAAGTGAAGCGAAGGCATTTGAAGGAAATAAATGATGAAAAGAACTTGAGGGAACTTCTGGTGAGTTGTTAGCTAATTGAGCTTTCTACCATGTTTTTTTTGGATTTTACCTGTCGTAGGGATAGTTTTTACCATTGTGTGGTAATTTTGTTTGTCAATTGAATTTAAAGCGCCTCTTTATAAAATAGTTGGTTGATGTTTGCCCCACTTTCCAGAGATGACATAAGCTCCTCTTTTGTTGTCAAGGTGCATTTCTGCAAAGAAGTGACAACTAAAGAGCTAATGTGGTGTTAATAGAAAGAGAGATGTGGCCAGTTTGATTTAGCAATAGGCAAAGACAACTCGGTTGCTGGCTATAGAGTTGTTTGAGGGGACTGAAGCACTTCTCTGTCGGCGAGTGCGGTTTGCACTACACGAACAGTCCACAAGGAGCCAATTAAAGTAGGAGCCTCTCACATAATGACATGATACAGTCTACAGGTAAGTTACCAAATGTACGTAAAATAATTGTAGGTGCAACAACAAATAAAAGTGAAAAAAATACTAACAGTAGTAGTTGGACTAACATGCAGAGAATTTGAAAAATGCTTATAATTGTGAGTGCTCTTTTCCTTTACTAAAAAAATTAGGATAAGAAGTTGAACCTAATTTTCTATTACTGTATCAACTCTTAAATAGAGAAAGTGAATCACTTTAGCGTGAGCTGCAAATGTTTTCTTCGCAATCAGGTACTTTTTTTAATGCCATTTTGTACCTTACAACATTAGACATTTTCCTCAATATAAAGTGATAAAACTTACTTTTTTTAAGCTTGAACTTCAGGTGTGATTTCTATTGTATCTATTTTGCTTTTTTTAAATTTATTTATTTTCTTATACTTTTTAATCATATATATTATATGTAATGGTTTGATATCGTCCTAGAGCTTTATGATATGTCAAACTGACTAGAGAAAGGAATTGTGCATGGTAGGAGTGAGACTATATTTCAAGCAGTTTAGTCAGAAAATTTGAGAGGGAGTTTAACTACTTGGTTGAACTTGATCTTAGAATTTTGTATCCTGATGCTTCTGAGTAAAAAAAATATAAAGTAGTGAGGGATTCAAGTTCTCACTAAATGAATCCTTATTCATTCACAAGATTTTCATGAGCTGTGTAGTGAGATGTCTACTCTACTTAAAGATGGGAGAGCACCAATTTACTCAAAAAAGGGAACCCTTTAAGTATCAACGTTTAGGTTTATATATAGCTTCTCTATAGAAGGAGAAAAGCAAATGAATTTCATAGTAGTACTGCACCAAGCTTAATGATCAATTGATAAGCTTCATAGTAGTTTTTCTATATATTGCCTTAATTGTGGCCAATATGACTGGCTTAATGATGGTCTTATCTCAGCTAATGACTCTGATTAACATTGTAGTACTACATTGTGAATTCAAATCTTGGAATATATTCATAGAAGAGGTCATCAAAAGCTGAACTAGAGTATGATGCACAACCTTATGAACAACCTTTGTTGATGTTATTCCTTACCACAATGGACTCAGAGCAAATGGACTTGTCCAACATTTTGAACAACATATTTCAGCTGTGTTTGTATGATCAGCCCCACCCTGGCGCATATGTTGAATAGTTGTTTTATGCACTTTTTTAGAAGTAGTTCAACGCTCTTACCTGAGTTGAGTTTAAGATCTGAGGATTAGATGAGCCATTTTTTAGGCATTCATGGTGTTTTTTTGTTTTAATTAATTTAAGGATGTCTATATTATCTATGAAGGTGTTCTCTTGTGTAAACTAAGCGACATACTTTTGTATCAATATAGCCAATGACGCTTACTGTTGTATATCATTAAGCATTTACTACTTTAAAAATGTAAAAATTTTGTGCCCGTGCTCAGCACGAGCTATGCCTCTCTATTCATATACTACACCGTTTTGCCTATTTAAAGGGAACCTATAACTGATTTTACCCCTAAATCTATAAATTCTCAAATCATTCTCCCAACAATCCCCAAATTGCTCTCAACTTTCTCTCTCAAGGAGCAAGGAAGAAGAAGCTAGAATTTCAAGTCAAGTCTCCCTTTTCACTATTTATTCTAGGCATTGATCTTTAAGGTATGTAGGGCTTTATCAATGAGATTCATTCACCCATTAACCAAAAAGGTTTTCTCAATCTATCCAAGTCAATTTCAATTCAATTGATTAGGTTTTCATTCAAAACCTGATGGGTTCTATTCACATGGATTCAATTGATTAGTTATGATTTTATTTTGATGATTTAGATTCAATTACATGTTTTCCAACTAATTCCATGATAACCCATGCATTGATCTTGATTTTGACTTTGAACCCTAATTTGCATGAACTTATGAAGAAGCTATGAAGTTATGAATGATGTTTTCATGAACTTAGGGATGATTTATGAAAAAAGATTATCTTATGATCTAGGTTGATTTAGATAAATTGTGAAAGGTTTACTCACATTAAGGAATCATGGTTTGGTGAAAGTTTTTCTCACTTATACTTGATTCAAGATTTAATGAGCTACTCTGTAATGTTTTAGCTTAGATTAGTAACTTAATTTTAATTTTTCATGGATGATGATAAAGCTATGTTTATGACTATTCCGTTGGGATTTAACTTAGCACCGAAAGAACTTTGAGGTGGAGGCTCAAATAGGATAGTCTATAGTAGCAACATTTAGTTCCAAATTATGTGCCCCAGTAGAATTAAACTACCCAGCTAGTGGATTCACATATAGCATATGACATGATATGGAATTCTACCTTGGCAAGTAGGCTCTCCCTTCTCGATGTGGGAGGTACATCAAATTCCATGTATAACTTGCATGTTCTATTGTCGATTAAAGTTAATACCCCACAAAATAAACTAAGTTACTCTCAAACATTTTATAAATCTTTCTCTATGATTTCAAGATGCATTGACCATGTTCATGATTATGATGCTCTTTAAAGGTGTTTACTATGCTTAGTTTGATCACACATTTCAAGTTTTAGATTTTGTCCCTTTATGATCATATTTTACGTTTTCATGCATGTACCTCATACTTAGTACGTTCCATTTACTAATGCATACTTGTGCGTACATTGTTTCACTACTGTAGGGCTTGGCGACTCCTGTCCCTCTATTTGTGGATAGTGAGAACATATAGATTCGAAGACTTGGTGAGTCCTCTTGTTCTGAGGATAATGTCACTTTATTGCTTTCATATGTCTTTTTATCCTTTTTATGTGGTATGTGGTGTACGAGTTACATCCTAACCACTCCGTTTGATGTAATAGAAGGCTTGTCAAGACTATGTTAGACTTCCTCTTTATAATGTCAAACTCTTTTCTTGAAATGGAATGCTTTAATTTGTCTCTTTCTATGTGTATATATATGTCAAGTGGCTTGTATAGGGACTTTCGGGGCCTTATACGCCATGTCACATCTTGGGTGTACTTTGGGTCGTGACAAACTTGGTATTCAGAGCATAAGGTTTTAGAAAAATGTCCTAGGATGTCAGATAAGCCGTGCTGAGTAGAGTCTTATTTATAAGTGTGAAGCGTGCCATATTTATGAATAGGAGGTTACAAAGCATTTAGGAAACTTCACTTTTTTCATTACTCTAAATTCGTTCCATAGAGTCTATCTCTATAAACATTTTTCTCCTTAATTGTGTTCGATCCTCTTTAGGATATGGCCCCTCAAAGAACTTATGTGAGAAGGAATGTGGGCAACGACAATGTGGAGCTCGAGGTTCCTCAAGTTTCGGTCGATCCTTTGGCTGAGAAAGTGATTCATGCTGAATTTTGTGCCGTTTTCAAGTGTTGGCTCAAGCTATGATGAGCCAAGCCAACAAAGAAGCTAATGCTCCTCTAAACCCAAATGTGGGTATGAAAACGGTAAGGATAATGGGCTTCACTAGGATGAATCCTCTAGAATTCCATGGTTGTAAGGTTGATGAGGATCCTTAAGAGTTCATTAATGAGGTTTACAAGACAATAGGGATTATGGGATTGTCTACGGTTAAGAAGGTGGAATTGGCTGCTTATCAACTCAAGGGTGTTGCTCAAGTGTGGTTTGAACAATAGAAGATTTAGAGGGCAGTTGATGCGGGTCCTCTTGATTGAGAGAAATTCAAGGGAACTTTTCTTGATTGTTTCTTTTCTTTTGATATGAGATAAGTGAAAGTTCTTGAGTTCATTGAACTGCGACAAGGCAATATGAGTGTGAACGAGTATGCATTGAAGCTCACTCAACTTGCTAAGTATGCTCCAACTATGGTTTCCGACTCTAGGGAAAGGATGAGTAAGTTCATGTCGGGTGTGTCCGACTTGGTTGTCAAAGAATGTCGTACCCCCATGATGATCTAAGAGATGGATATTTCTCATTTGATGATACATGCCCAACAAATTGAGAAGGAAAAACTCAAAGAAAGGGAAAAAGAGTCCAAGAAGGCAAGGGTCGATGATGGTGGCTACTCTCATTCTAAGTCTGGTGGACAAGGGCGTCCTCAATTCTGGAAAAAGTCTTACGGCCAAGGTTCCTCTAATGCTCTGTCTCCTATTTTCAACCAAGATAAGGTGTCTAACCTTAAGCCTCAAGGATGAAATTGTGGTAATTGATCTTATATTCCCACTTGCCCAAAGTGTGGTAAAAGTCACTCAGTGTAACGACTCAGAATCTAGTAGTCTAACATAGGGGCTAAGTGTCAATTCATGAACCAAAGAATTTAGCTTGGGCAACCTTCACATGGACCCATACGAGCCGTGAATAACACCCCGAGGTGTGGTGTTGCCCGTGGTGGCTCACAATCACTAGCCAAGAAAGGGTCACTTCGCACGAGCAACATGATCCCCCATGAAGGGAACCACGACATGTTGTGGTGCTCGTGAAGGTCTAGGCAGTGTACATGTTTAGGCAACCTCCTCTCACGGGCCATTTAACGGCTCGTGAAGGCCTAAATGGCTCGTGGAAGTGGGTATGTGGGAAGAAGAGTTTAAGGGGTGGTTTTCCAAGCAACTGGTCAAGGACCACGACTCGTGGAGCCTGGCGTGAAGTGGTGCAGTCAATTGTAAGTTTAAGGACTTTTGAGTCTTTTCTAGTTTTCTTTAAATTAATACTATGTCATTTTACCCAAGCCTAGGACCCCTATATAAGTGATTTTAACCCCAAAACTCACCCATTCAAGTCATTTTTCTAAAATCCCAAAAGAAAACCAAAGTTCTTCCTCTCAAAATATATTGTCTCTCTAGAACTTGAAGAAGAAGAAGGGTGAAGCTAGGGCTCAAGGTCAAGTTTCCATTCTCAATCGCTTGTGGGCTTTGATATCAAGGTATGATAGCTTTATTCATCCATGGAATCCTTGCATCCATGGTGCCCCTATGATTCCCCAATTGAAAAGAAGATATTCCCCAATTCGAATTAGGGTTTTCTTCTAAGTTGTTGGTCTTTATGAATACATCCATATGAGTGGATTATGATTGTTTATGCATTAATTGGGAGGATTACATGATTTTAGGAAGAGTTTACACGTACCCATGCTTAGCCCATATTTCTAAGGTGAAATTTATGTAAATGGATTTTGATCCATGAAAGGAGAATTTATAGATTTAGATGTATTCTGATAGGATAAATAAGGTACATGATTAATTGCTTTGAGATTGAAGCATATATGATAATTATGATAAGTATTACTTTGAGAGGGAAGCATATGTTATGAATTTATGATTATTGATATAATTGTTGAGGAAGGGATAGTTCCCCACTTGATTTGCTTATGTATGAATGTGAAAGGTTTTCTCACATTGAATGATTCTAGGTTGAAAGGACTGCTCACCTAAAATGAATCTATGATAAAGACTAGGAAATTGATGAGGCTAGATGTGATTATCCATGACCTCTAAATGAGAAGATTATGAGGCGATTACCCATATTCCTTAGAATAGAATAAAATGAGATTACCCTTATTCCTTGAAGTTGAACAAGAGGCGACTACCCACGTTCCTATAATGTGAATTTGATAAGAGGCGAGTTCCCATGATCCTTTATAAAAAGACAAGAGGTGAATACCCTCACATGATGTTGGACTAGAGGTGAGTACCCATGATCCCAAAGATAGAAGGAATAGAGGCGACTACCCATGTTCCTTTATAGTGAGGCAAGAGGCAATTCCCCAGGTCTAGAAAAGATAAGCTAGACTATGTTATGATAGGTGATGAGCTTGGATTGTTGCTTTAGTTTGTCTTCCATGATGAGTAAGACTAGTGGAGGATTACCCATATCTTTACTAAGTATGAATTTAGGTTACTTCAAGAAGTATTCCTTATATGTTGATATGATCTATTATGTGCATTGATTATGCTTATGACTTATGTTGTCAAACTCTTATGTTTATGTTGATGTTCATGCAAGTTATCATATTTAGTACATTCTTGTACTAATGCATACTCTTGCCTACATTTCTTATCCAAATATATGGTCCGGCATTCCCGACTCTTATCCTCGTGGCTAGGATCTATAGTAGAGGCAAAATTGAAGATTGGTGAGTCCCCACATCATTCGGGGATTTGGCCACCATTTCCTTTTGTTTTTTCCATTTTAAGTTTTGAACATTGTTGTATGGGCTGTGTGCCTGTGTCCCAAGAATCTATTGTATTAGATGGTTTTTGTGACAAGTGTATTAGACTTTCGCTTTGTTTTATAAAGACTTTGATTGTGTTGTAAATGTTTTAAATTTTTACCGATTTTCTATTATCTTGATTGTGAAAGCTAAGTGGCTTATATGAGGCCTCTCGGGGTCTTGTATGCCATGTTACATCTAGGGGGTACCCCTGGGTCGTGACAAACTTGGTTCCAGAGCACAAGGTTTAGAAAGGTTCTAGAATGCCTCAAAACCACGTCAAATTGTGTCTTGTTCATGAGTGTGAAATGCGCCACATTTATGAATGAGAGACTACAGGATGTTTAGGAAAATTCACTTCTTTATTACTCTAAGTCGTGCAATAGAGTTTAACTCTATAAAGTCCCTATCCTAATCCTTACCCGATGGTCTAGAGGAAATAACTACTCGCAGAGCTTATGTTAGAAGGACTAAGGGAGGAGAAGTTGGTCAAGGAGCTCCTCAAACTCCGGTTGACCCTTTGGCCGAGCAATTGATTAATGCAGAGTTTAGGACTGCTTTTCAAGTGTTGGCTCAAGCCGGGATAGCCCGAGCCAATAGGGAGGTTGTGGTCCCCGTGAACCTAAATATGGGTACGACAACATCTAGAGTGTGGGAATTCACTAGGATGAATCCTACTTAATTCTATGGTTCTAAGGTTGAGGAAGATCCTCAAGAGTTTATTAATGAGGTTTATAAACTGTTGGCTATTATGGGAGTGACTCTGGTGGAAAAAGCGGAATTGGCCGCCTATCAACTTAGAGGTATGGCTCAAATTTGGTTCAACCAATGGGAGGAAGCAAGACTGGTAGATGTGGGTCCCCTAGAATGGGAAAGGTTTAAGTCCGTTTTTCTTGATAGGTTCTTTCCTCTTGAGATGAGAGAGGCAAAAGTGCTTAAGTTTATTAATCTCCGACAAGGGAACATGACTGTGGAAGAATATGCTTTGAGGTTCACTCAATTGTCAAAATATGCTTCTTATATCGTTTCCGACTCTAGGGCAAGGATAAGAAAGTTCGTTTCGGGTGTGTCCGAATTGGTAGTGAAAGAGTGCCGTACTTCTATTCTTGTCCATGACATGGATATTTCTTGTCTTATGGTTCATTCCCAACAGATTGAAGATGAGAAACTTAAGGAGAGGTCTGGGGAGACAAAGAGGGCTAGAGCTGGTGATGGTAATTTCTCTCATGCAAGATCCAATGGACATGGTCGTCCTAGGTATCGACGAAGGTTTTTCGGACAAGGTTCCTTTAATGCTCCTAAGTTCAACAAAGAGAGGGTGTATAACCCTAAACCTCAAGAAGGTGGTAGTGGGTCTTCATTGCCAAATTGTGCTATGTGTGGAAGAAAGCTTGAAGGTAAATGTCTAGTGGGTTCCAATTGGTTGTGGTAAGATGGACCACAAGATAAGAAATAGTCCTTTAGTTGCTAAGAATGAGGGAGACAATCGTCATAGGGCTCAACCCTATCCTTCATCCGGTCCAAGTGGTTCGGGTTCTAATGCTCCCAAGAAAAATAAGTTCTATGCACTTCAGACTCGTGGTGAACAAGAGGGTTCTCCCCATGTGGTTACCAGTATGTTGAAAGTCTTTCATCTTGATGTTTATGGTTTACTTTATCCCGGTGCTACCTTGTCTTTTGTGACGCTATATATGGCTATGAGATTTGATGTGCTTCCTGATGTGTTATTAGGTTCTTTTTTAGGCTCTACTCTATTGGTGATTCTATTGTGGCTAAGAGGGTCTATAGAAAATGTCCCGTTTCCTTGTCCCATAGAGTTAATCTTGTTGATTTGGTAGAGCTTGATATGCTAGATTTTGATGTTGTCCTTGGTATGGATTGGCTGCACTCTTGTTATGCTTCTATCGATTGTAGAACCCGTGTAGTTAGATTTTAGTTTCCGAATGAACCTATCCTAGAGTGGAAGGGGGGAAATTCTATGCCGAAAGGTCGGTTTATTTTTTGTCTTAAAGCTGGAAAGATGATTTATAAGGCTTGCATGTACCATCTAGTTAGGGTGAAGGATATGAATTTTGAAACCCCTACTCTTGAGTCGGTCCGCGTTGTTTGATAGTTTCCAGAAGTGTTCCCAGATGATTTACCCAGTATTCCTCCAGAAAGGGAAATAGATTTTGGTATTAACTTTCTCCTAGATACCTAGCCTATTTCTATTTCTCCTTACAAAATGGCTCTGGTAGAACTTATGGAATTAAAAGAGCAATTGAATGATTTTTTGGATAAGGGTTTAATCCGATCGTGTATCTCTCCATGTGGTGCTCCAGTTTTGTTTGTTAAGAAGAAAGACGGTTCACTTCATATGTGTATTTACTATCGACAATTGAACAAAGGTGACCATTAAGAATAAGTATCCTCTTCCAAGAATTGATAATTTGTTTGACCAACTCCAAGGAGCGAGTTACTTCTCTAAGATTGACCTTAGGTCGAGTTACCACCAATTGAGGGTGTGAAGGAAGATGATATTCTGAAAATGGCTTTTAGAACCCGGTATGGTCATTATGATTTTTGGTGATGTCGTTTGGTTTGACTAATGCTCTGGTGGCATTTATGGATTTGATGAATAGGGTGTTTAGACAATACGTTGATATGTTCATAATTGTGTTCATTGATGATATATTGATTTATTTGAGAATTGTGTTGCAAATTCTCAAGGACCACAACTCTTTGCAAAGTTTAGCAAATGTGAGTTTTGGTTAAGATCCATAGATTTTCTTGGCCATATTGTTTCAAGTAAGGGTATTGAGGTAGATCCTACGAAGACAAATGCAGTCAAAAGTTGGCCTAGACCTTTATACCCTCTCGGATAATAGAAGCTTTTTAGGTTTATCTGGTTTCTATAGAAGGTTTGTTGAGGGGTTTTCTTCGATTTCCCCTCCATTGACAGCTTAGACTCAAAAGAAGGCCAAGTTCATATGCTCCAAATCATATGAAAAGAGTTTTTAGGAATCGAAATATAGACTTACTTCCGCTTCGGTGTTTACTTTACCGAAAGGGACGGATAGCTTTGTTATTTATTGTGATGCCTCAATAATTAGGTTAGGATGTGTGCTTATGAAAAACGGGAAAGTTATTGCCTATGCTTCAAGGCAACTTAAGGTTCATGAGAATAATTATCCTACCCATGATCTTGAATTAGCGGCGGTGGGTTTTTCCTTAAATATTTGGAGGCATTATTTGTATGGTTTTCATGTCGATGTGTTCACCGACCACACGAGTTTGCAATATATGTTTAATCAGAAAGATCTATGCTAAATAAGGTGACTAGAGTTACTTAAGGATTATGACATAAGAGTTCTCCATCAGCCTGGTAAGGCAAATGTGGTGGCGGATGCTCTTAGCCAATTATCAATGGGTAGTGTTGCCCATATAGAAGAAGGTAAAAGAGAATTGGTACGAGATGTACATATATTGCTCTGATTGTGTGTTCGGTCGATGGACTTCACCAAGGGTAGTGTTATGGTTCACAATTGTTCAGAATAGTCTCTTGTGACGGAGGTGAAAGCTAAATAATGTCTTCATACGACCGTAGTAGAATTGAAAGAAATAGTGCTTAGAAAGTCCGTTGAGGCTTTCTCCCAAAGGGAAGAAGGTGTACTTAGATATCAAGGTCGTTTGTGCATTCCTAACTTTGATGACTTGAGGGAACATATCTTGTTAGAAGCCCATAGTTCTCGGTATTCCATTCACCCAGGAGCCAACAAAATGTACTGTGATTCAGGGGAGATTTATTGGTGGAATGGGATGAAGAAAGATATTGTGGAATTTTTGGCTAAGTGTCCTAATTGCCAACAAGTGAAATTTGAGCATCATAAATTGGGATTTATCCCAAGACATTAGTATTCCTACGTGTAAGTGGAAAGATTTGACTATGGACTTCATCATTAGATTGCCTCGTACTCGGCGCCAGTACGATTCGATTTGGGTTATAGTAGACCGAATGACGAAATCGACCTATTTCATTCCCGTCAAAGTTTCTTATTCGGTGGAAGACTATGCTAAGTTGTATTTTTGGGAAATGGTAAGGTTGTATGGAGTGCCCTTGTCCATTATCTCCGATAGAGGTACTCAATTTACTTCTCAGTTTTGGAAGTCTTTCCAAAAGGGTCTTGGCACTAAAGTTATGCTTAGCATGACTTTTCATCCACAAACCGATGGGCAAGCGAATTGTACTATCCAAACTTTGGAAGATATGTTGAGAGCGTGTGTCATCGATTTCAAGGGAAATTAGGATGTTCACTTTCCATTGATTGAGTTTGCTTATAATAATAACTATCACTCTAGTATTGGTATAGCTTCATTTGAGGCTCTCTATGGTATGAGGTTTAGATCTCCTATAGGTTGGTTTGAGGTGGGTGAAGTTTCCTTGATAGGACCCGAGTTAGTTCATGAGGCTATGGAGAAAGTCTGACTTATTAGAGAGAGGTTGAAAACAACCCAAAGTCGATAAAAGTCCTATGCCGATGTTAGAAGAAGAGATCTTGAGTTTAGTATTCATGATTGGGTTTACTTGAAAATATCATCCATGAAGGGTGTAATGAGATTTGGTAAAAAAGGTAAGCTTAGTCCCCATTATGTAGGTCCATATCAGATTTTGAGACATGTTGGTAAGGTTGGTTATGAGCTTGATTTGCATAATGATTTGGCATCGGTGCCTCCGATTTTCCATGTCTCTATGTTGAAAAAGTGTGTTGGAGATCCTACATCTATAATTTCCTTAAAAGGTTTGGGAGTTGGTGAGAATCTTTCTTATGAGTAACTTCCGGTTGAGATTTTAGATCGGTAAGTTAAGAAGTTGAGAAACAAGAAAGTTGCTTCCGTGAAAGTGTTGTGGAGGAATCATTTAGTTCAGGGTGCTACTTGGGAGGCTGAGGCCGATTGATGTCCCGATATCATCATCTTTTTCCTTCTACTCCTACTCTAGCTTGAGGTAATGAGTTCCTCACGGTTTATTCTTTGTTTTGGTTTCATATGATTTAGATATTTCCATGATTTCCTTATTTTATGCATGTTCATGAAGAAAAAACTTGTGTTTTGAAAGAAAATGAGTTTACATGATTGATTTTCCTCATGTTCTTGTGTATTGAGTATGATTTGCCTATAGATTTCATGAGATGTTGTTGAACATGCTTTAGCTTGGAGATGGTAGTTCCTCCTTGAATATGAGTAAGAATCACATATAGAGTACATGATATGATGATATGAGCATGTTGTAGTATGGTGTTAATGTTTCCTCCTTGATATATTTATGCGTTTATGTGAATTCATGCATATTGGGTTGCTAGGTCTAATTCCTATCTTTCTGTATGATGCATTGAGTATATTTAACTTGGACTCGATGTTTCCTCCTTGGTTATGTGCATTTTGATGAGATTGCATGCATGATGGGCTGCTAGTTTTGAGTCTTTTCTTTCATGAGATGTATAGAATTCTATCTGAGGACAAATTTTCCCAAGGGGTAGATAATGTAACACCTCGGAATCTAGTAGTCTAAGCTAGGGGCAAAGTGTCAAGTCATGAGCCAAATAATTTATCTTGGGAAACCTTCACATGGACCCATACAAGCCGTGAAGGGCACTACAAGGCGTGGTGCTGCCCGTGGTGGCTCACAATTGCTATCCAAGAGAGGGCCACCTCCTACGAGCAATATGATTCCCTGTGAAGGGCACCACGGCTCGTGGTGGTTTCCGTGAAGGGCTAGGTAGTGTGCATGTTTAGGAATCCTCCTCTACGAGCTACTTGACAGCTCGTGAATGCCTAGATGACTCATGGAGGTGGGTGTGTGGGAAGAAGAGTTTAAGGGGTGGTTTGCCAAGCCACTGGTCAAGGACGATAACTGGCACCACGGCACGCGAGAGCCACCACAGATCGTGGAGCTTGGTGTGAAGTGGTGCAGTCAACTGTAAGTTTAGGGGCTTTTGGGTCTTTTCCAATTTTATTTAACTTAATAGTATGTTGTTTTACCCAAGCATAGGACCCCTATATAAGTGATTTTAACCCTAAAACTCACCCATTCAAGTCATTTTTTCTAAAATCCCATAAGAAAACCAAAGTTCTTCCTCTCAAAATATTTCTCTCTCAAGAACTTGAAGAAGAAGAAGGGTGCAGCTAGGGCTCAAGGTCAAGTCTCCATTCTCAATCGCTTGTGGGCTTTGATATCAAGGTATGATAGCTTTATTCATCCATGGAATCCTTGCATCCATGGAGCCCCTAGGATTCCGCAATTGAAAAGAAANATAAGAAAACCAAAGTTCTTCCTCTCAAAATATTTCTCTCTCAAGAACTTGAAGAAGAAGAAGGGTGCAGCTAGGGCTCAAGGTCAAGTCTCCATTCTCAATCGCTTGTGGGCTTTGATATCAAGGTATGATAGCTTTATTCATCCATGGAATCCTTGCATCCATGGTGCCCCTAAGATTCCCCAATTGAAAAGAAAATATTTCCCAATTCGAGTTAGGGTTTTCTTATAAGTTGTGGGTCTTTATGAATGCTGATCCATATGAGTGGATTATGATTGTTTATGCATCAATTGAGAAGATTACATATTTTTAGGATGAATTTATATGTACCCATGTTTAACCCATGTTTCTGTAACACCCCGTATTCAAAAAGACGAAAATAGCAGCTTTCCAGATATTGCAGGTGCCAAACCATGCCGACCACCCACGACCCGTGGAGTGGACCACGGACTGTAGGTGTGGTCCGTGGTTGGCCTGCCTAGGTAGGGTCTGAGTGTCCAGGACAGCGACATGACCTATGGATCGTAGGTGAGACCACGATCCATGGTTCGATACCCCAAGATCATCCTTTTTGACCATGAACGACGGTCCACCCGGATGGGCCGTGGGTCAGACCACGGTCCGTCGACTAGGTCCATGGGTCACAACTGACAATTAGTTTTCAGGGAAAGTTGAGTCTTTTCCTAATTAATTACTATGTCGTTTTGTCTATGTTTAGGACCCCTATATAAGTCTTTTTACCCCCAAATTCACCCCATTTAATTCATTCTTTCAAATTCACAAAAGTATTCCCAAAACTCCTCTCAAATATTCGATGTCTAGAATTTGAAGAAGAAGAAGATTCAACCTAGGGTTTCAAGCTAAGGTTCCAATTCTTTCACTGAAGGCTAGCATTTGGATTCAAGGTATGATAGTTTTCATCCATGGAGTTCCTAAATTCCTCTACTTAAAAGGTAAATTTCCCATTTGAGTTAGGATTTTCTTCAATTAGCATGGGTTCTTTTCATTTTTGATTTAAATGAATGAATTATGATCTTCTAAGCATGAATTGATGAATTGCAATGGTTTTATGATATTCCCCCCTATGAACCCATGTAATCCACATGTTTTCAAGTTATGAACTATATGTGGTGGGATTTTGATCTTAACGGAAAAGTTTTATGAAATTATGCTTGTAATGAGAGAATTGCATGAATTTATGATGAAATCCATATCTAACCCCTGTTTTCTAAATGTTGATGATTGAAGGAGGGTTTTTGGCCTTGAAAGGTGATTATGGAATTTTGAATGTTTTCATAAGAATTATGCAAATGTGTTAAGGGTGCTTTGAGAGTAAAGTACCAATGATGATGTTGTGTTGTGAAAGGACATTCTCATAAACATTTACTAGCATGATGTGAAAGGTTTTCTAACATAGAAAGGATTCTTAGGTTTAACGGCTTTTTCTCCTAATTGAATTAAATAATAAGACTATCCTAATGAACTAGCTTGGATTGGAAAGATGACATACCTTTCCATGGATGATGAGAATAATTAAGAAAATACTATTCTGTGGATTTATGCTTAACACCAAGTGGATATTGACATTGAGATGGAAGCTCTCCCTTTAGTAGAGGCCAGGTTTTTAGAAATAATCTCATGATATGGAAGCTCTCCCGTTAGTAGAGACCAGGTTTCTAGAAGTAATCTACTTATCCCTTTATTATGTGCCCCCAAAGGCTGATTAGCTAGTGGATCCACTTAAGCTAGAAGTTCATTGTTCTACCTTAGGCAAGTAGAACAACCCTTTTCAGTGTGGGAGACACCGGGGGATCATGTTATGGCTCACATGGTCTCAATGTCTGTTAAGGATAATTCCCCACATTAATAATGAAATAAGTTTACTCAAGGAGTAACTTATATTTGTTCAAAGGCTTTATAGATAATGTTAGCTTGTATTGACTTTGTTTTATGAAATATGTTTTATAACTCTTTTATGCCATGTTTTAACTTGGTCAATTGCATGTAATGAAATGAAATGTCCCTTCTTAGCATGTTTTAAATGTTTTATGCATGGCTATCATACTTGGTACATTGTTTTGTACTTACGCATACTATTGCCAAAATCTTACATTTTTCACAAATATAGGGACCAACAGACAGGTTTTCGAGTCTCGTGGCTAGTAGTTGAGTTCGTGATTTCCCTAGCTTTGGTGAGTTCTCATGCTTAGAAGAAGAAGTTCTTGTTTTTGTTTCTTTCATGTATTTCTCTTTTGAACATGGTGTATGGGCTAGGCCCAATTTCATTCTATTGTATTAGATGACTATGATGAGACAAAAGTTTAGACTTCCCTTTTTCGTTTTATAAAATGTTTTGGACTTGAATTGTTTTACTCTTATTGTTCTATTTATTATGTTATGAGAGCTAAGTGGCTTGTATGGAGTCCTTCGGGTTTCTATACGCCATGTTACATCTAGGGGGTACCCCTGGGTTGTGACAAACTTTGGTAATCAGAGCACAAGGTTTAAAATGGTCCTAGGATGTCTCCTAAGCTACGTCTAGTAGAGTCTTGTTCATGAATGTGAAGCGCACCACATTTATGAATGAGAAGCTACAAAATGATTAGGAAACTCCATTTCTTTCATTACTCTTAAGTCTTGCGATAGAGTTTAACTCTATAATGTCTCTCTGCTAATCCTTATCCTATGTTCTTCAGGATATGGCTACTTGAAGAGCTTATGCTAGAAGGAATGCGAGGGAGAATGTGGAACAAGAACCTCCTCCCCAAGCTCCTCAAGTTTTGGTCGATCCTTTGGCCGAGCATGTGTCTAATGCAGAGTTTAGGGTTGTTTTTCAAGTGTTGGCTCAACCATGATGGCCCAAGACAATAGGGAGGTTGTGGTTCCCGCAAGTTCATGTATGAACGCGAAGGCTTCAAGAGTGAGGGACTTCACAAGGATAAACCCCCAGAGTTTCATGGTTCTAAAGTTGAGAAAGATCCTCAAGGGTTTATTGATGAGATCTATAAGATTTTGATAATCATGGTAGTTACAGTGGTGGAAAAGGCAGAGTTGTCCGCTTATCAACTAAAAGATGTGGCTCAAATTTGGTATAATCAATGGAATGAAGGGAGACCAAAAGATGCAGGTCCTCTTGATTGGGAGAAGTTTAAGAGTGCTTTTCTTGATAGGTTCTTTCCCCTTGAGATGAGGGAAACTAAGGTGCTTGAGTTCATTAACCTTCGACAAGGGAGTATGAGTGTGAGGGAGTATGCTCGTAAGTTCACTCAATTGTCCAAATATGCTCCAACAATGGTTGTAGATTCAAGGGCTAGGATGAGTAAGTTCGTTTCGGGTGTGTCCAAAATGGTGGTTAAAGAATGGGGAACCACAATGCTCATTCATGACATGGACATCTCTCGTCTCATGGTGCATGCATAACAAATTGAGGAGGAGAAACACAAGGAAAAGTCTAGAGAGGTAAAAAGGGCTAAGATCGGTAATGGAAATTTCTCTAGTGCAAGGTACAATGGACAAGGTCATCCTAGATTTCGGTAAAGGTTTTTCGATCAAGGTTCCTCCAATGCTCCTCCTAAGTTCAACAAAGATAGGGTGTCTAAACCTGCGCCTCAAGGAGGTAATGGTGGTAGTTCTTTGTTGCCTATGTCTACTTGTGCTAAGTGTGGTAAGAAGCATGAGGATAGATGTCTAGCCGACACAGATGGTTGCTTTACTTGTGGTAAGAGTGGTCACAAAATAAAGGATTTCCCAATGCTTGCGGAAAAAGGAAAGGAATGCAAGCAAGCTCCTCCTAGTGGTTTTAATTCCAATGCTCCTAAGCAAAACTACTTCTATGCTCTCCAAACCCGAGGAGAATGAGAGAGTTCTCCGGATGTGGTCACCGATATGTTAAAAGTTTTCCAAATAGATGTATATACTTTTCTTAATCCCGATGCTACTTTTTCCTTTATGACGCCATATGTGGCAATGAGGTTTAATGTACTTCCCGATGTGTTGTTAGAACCTTTTTCTGTCCCTACTCATGTTGGTGCTTCTGTTGTGGTTAAGAGGGTCTATATAAAGTGTCCCGTTTCCTTGTCCCATAAAGTTACTCTTGTTGACTTGGTAGAGCTTGATATGTTAGACTTTGATGTTGTCCTTGGTATGGATTGGTTTCACTCTTGTTATGCTTTTATTAATTGTAGAACTTGTGTAGTCAAGTTTCAGTTCCCGAATGATCCTATCCTAGAGTGGAAGGAAGGAAATTCTATGCCTAAGGGTCAGTTTGTCTCTTGTCTAAAAGCTAGAAAAATGATTTCTAAGGGTTGCATTTATCATCTAGTTAGGGTGAGGGATATTGATTCCGAAACCCCTTCTCTCGAGTCGATCCCTGTTGTTAATGAGTTTCCAAAAGTGTTCCCATATGATTTGCCCGACATTTCTTTCGAAAGGGAAATAGACTTCGGTATTGACCTTCTCCTAGATATGCAACCTATTTCTATTCCTCCTTATAGAATGGCTCCGGCAGAACTTAAGGAGTTGACAGAACAATTGAAGGATTTGTTGGATAAGGATTTCATTCGATCGAGTATTTCACCATGGGGTGCTCCAGCTTTGTTTGTTAGAAATAAAGATGGATCTCTCCGCATGTGTATTGACTATCGCCAGTGAACAAGGTGACTATTAAGAATAAGTATCCTCTTCCAAGAATAGATGATTTGTTTTACCAACTTCAAGGATTAAGTTACTTCTCTAAGATTGATCATAGATCGGGTTATCACCAATTAAGGGTGAAGGAAGATGACATTCCAAAGATGGATTTTTGAACTCGGTGTGGTCATTATTAGTTTTTGGTAATGTCGTTTGGGTTGAATAATGCTCCGGTGGCATTTATGGATTTGATGAATAGGGTGTTTAGAAAATACCTTGATATGTTCGTAATTGTGCTCATTGATGATATATTGATCTATTCAAGAATTGAGAATGATCATAGTGATCATTTGAGGATTGTGTTGCAAATTCTCAAGGACCAACAACTCTTTGCTAAGTTTAAAAAATGTGAATTTTGGCTAAGGTCCGTAGCATTTCTTCGTCATATTGTTTCAAGCAAGGGTATTGAGGTAGATCCCATTACGACGGATGCGGTCAAGATTTGGCCTAGACCTCTAACCCCTTCGGATATTAGAAGCTTCTTGGATTTGGCTGGTTACTATAGAAGGCTTGTTGAGGGATTTTCTTTAATTGCCTCTCCCTTGACGACTTTGACTCAAAAGAAGGCTAAGTTCATATGGTCCGAAGCTCGTGAAAAGAGTTTTAAAGAATTGAAAGATAGACTTACTTTCACTCTAGCGTTGACCTTACCGGAAGGAACGAATGGTTTTGTGGTTTATTGTGATGCCTCTAGAATTGGGTTACGATGTGTGCTTATGCAAAATGGGAAAGTTATTGCCTATGCCTCAAGGCAACTTAAGATCCGTGAGAAGAATTATCCTACCCATGACCTTGAATTAGCGGCGGTTGTTTTTGCCTTAAAGATTTGGAGGCATTACTTGTATAGTGTTCATGTTGATGTATTTACCGACCACACGAGTTTGCAATATGTGTTTAACCAAAAGGATTTGAATCTTTGCCAAAGATGGTGGCCTGGGTTATTGAAATATTATGACATGAGTGCTCTTTTTCACTCCGGTAAAGCAAATGTTGTGGTGGATGCTCTTAGTCAGTTATCTATGGGTAGTGTTTCCCATATTGAGGAATAAAAGAAAGAGTTGGTTCGAGATGTTCATAGATTGGCTTGATTAGGTGTTCAGTTAGTGGACTCTACCAAGGGTGGTGTTATGGTTCACAATGGTTCCAAATCATCTTTTGTGGCAAATGTGAAAGCCAAGCAAGGTCTTGATCCAATTTTGATAAAATTGAAAGAGACGGTAATTAAGAAATCCGTTAAGGCTTTCTCTCAAGGGGGAGATGGTGTGCTTGGATATCAAGGCCGTTTATGTGTTCCAAATGTTGATGACTTGAGGGGACAAATCTTGTTAGAAGCTCATAGTTCGTGGTATTCTATTCACCCGGGAGCCACCAAGATGTACCGTGATTTGTGAGAAATCTATTGGTGGAATGGGATGAAGAAAGATATTGCGGGATTTGTGGTTAAGTGTCCAAACTGCCAACAAGTAAAGGTTGAGCATCAGAGACCGGGAGGTATATCCCAAGATATTGTCATTCCTACTTGGAAATGGGAAGACTTGAATATGGACTTTATTGTTGGTTTGCCTCGCACCTGGCGACAACATGACTCTGTTTGGGTTATTGTAGATCGGATGACAAAATTGTCTCACTTTATTCCCGTCAAGGTTTCCTATTCGGCGGAGGATTATGCTAAGTTGTACATAAGAGAAATGGTAAAGTTGCATGGAGTGCCTTTATCCATTATTTCCGATCGTGGTAACCAATTCACTTCTCAATTTTTGAAGTCTTTCCAAAATGGGTCTTGGTACTCGTGTTAAGCTTAGTACGACATTTCACCCCCAAACCGATGAGCAAGCGGTGCGTACTATCCAAACTTTGGAAGATATGTTAAGGGCTTGTGTGATTTATTTTTAGAAGTAATTAGGATGACCATTTTCCATTGATTGAATTTGCTTATAATAATAGCTATCACTCGAGTAATGGTATGGCTCCATTTGAGGCTCTTTATAGTAGGAGGTGTAGATCTCCCATAAGTTGGTTTGAGGTGGGTGAAGTTGACCTTATTGGTCCCGAGTTGGTACATGAGGCCATTGAGAATGTTTGACTTATAAGAGAAAGGTTAAAAATGGCTCAAAGTCGACAAAAGTCATATGCCGATATGAGAAGAAGAGATCTTGAGTTTGATGTTCATGATTGGGTTTACTTGAAAATTTCACCTATGAAGGGTGTAATGAGGTTTGGTAAGAAATGGATGCTTAGTCCCCGATATGTAGGCCCATATCAGATTTTGAGACATGTTGGTAAGGTTGCTTATGAGTTAGATTTGTGAAATGAGTTGGCAACAGTGCATCCAGTTTTCCATGTCTCCATGTTGAAGAAGTGTGTTGGTGATCCGACATCCATAGTTTCCTTAGAGGGTTTGGGAGTTGATGAGAGTCTCTCATATGATGAAGTTTCGGTTGAGATTTTAGACCGGCAAGTCAAGAAGTTGAGAAATAAGGAAGTAGCTTACGTGAAAGTGTTGTGGAGGAATGATTTAGTTGAGGGTGCAACTTGGGAGGCCGAGGCCGATATGATGTCCTGATATCCTCATTTCTTTCCTTCTACTTGTATTCTAGCTTGA
Source organism: Solanum stenotomum (assembly GCF_019186545.1). Lineage (NCBI taxonomy): Eukaryota > Viridiplantae > Streptophyta > Magnoliopsida > Solanales > Solanaceae > Solanum > Solanum stenotomum. The sequence continues at coordinate 32,468,317 of NC_064292.1, forward strand.
GGTAAAGAGTTCCTCTTAAGCTATTCTTTGTTTTGGAGTCATGTGTTTTTATTTGTTTCCATGATTTCCTTATGATTATGCATGTTCATGAAACCTTGTGTTTTGAAATAATATGAGTTTATATGATTGATTTTCCTCACGTTGTTGTGCATTGAGTATGAGTTGCCTATAGACTTCATGAGATGAATTGATTTTTTAGAGTAAATTGCATATGAGCTCCATGAGATTGTGTTGAACATGATTTTATCTTGGAGAAGGTAGTTTCTCCTTGAATATGAGTAATTTTGAGATTTCATGAATATTGGGTTGATAGATGTAGTTCCTACTTCCTTTTGATGCATTGAGTATGTTTAGCTTGGAGTTGATGTTTCCTCCTTGGTTTTGTGCATTGCATGGATAATGGCCTGTTAGAGTTAGTTTCACCCCTCTTATGATGTTTTGAGAGCATCCTAGCTTGGAGTCGATAGTTCCTCCTCGGTAGTATGCATTGCATTGTTAGGTTGGGTTGTTAGTTCCCCTTCTACTCTTTTAGAACCAGTTTAAATCTCATTCGAGGACGAATAGTCCCAAGGGGGAGATATTGTAACACCCCATATTCAAAAAGACCAAAATAGCAGCTTTCCAGCTATTGTAGGTACCAAACCACGCCGACCACCTGCAGCCCATGGAGTGGACCACGGACCGTAGGTGTGGTCTGTGGTTGACCAGCCTGGTTAGAGTCTGAGGGTCCAGGACCACGACAAAACCTACAGACCTTAGGTCAGACCACAGTCTATGGTTCGAGACCCCAAGATCACTCTTTCTGACCATGAACGACGGTCCACCAGGATGGGCTGTGGGTCAGACCACGGTCCGTCGACTAGGTCTGTGGGTCACAACTGACAATATTTTTCAGAGGCAACTGGATCTTTTCCTAATTAATTAGTTCCTATACTATGTCGTTTTGTCTATGTTTAGGACCCTTATATAAGTCTTTTTACCCCCAAATTCACCCCATTTAATTCATTCTTCCAAATTCACAAAAAGAATTCCCAAAACTCCTCTTAAATATTCTCTCTCTAGAACTTGAAGAAGAAGATTCAACCAAGAGTTTCAATCTAAGGTTCCAATTCTTCTGTAACGCCCCTCAAAATGAAGTAGGATAAAGTAGAGCCTCACATGGGTTTTGTGCATTAGTAACTTGTTTAAATGTTGAGTTTTGACTCTTAAGGTCTAGTTTGAAGAGTTTAGTGAGTCCACGTCAAGGCACGTGTTAGACTCCATGCTTTGAGACCTACTCTAGGTTGGTTGAGGGTGCTAGACAAGGAGCCAAGCCAAAAAGGGGCATGCCTTAGCCAAAAAGCCAAGGCTTTCCCAAGTTAGCTGCCCACTGCCCCAAAGACTACGGGCACCACCACGGACAGTGGTGCCCTAGACGGTCTGTATACTTGGGCGTGAAGATCACTTGGTCTCAAGGGAGGCAAGACAACTTTGCCTAGGTGTTGCCTCATCTTCACGAGCTCCACCACGACTCGTAGTGTGCACCACGGATCGTGGGAGCATCCAAGAAGATGCCTTGGGCCCTTGAGGGATTGAAATGGTGGAGAGGCCCACTGGTCAAGGGACCACGGGCACCACCACGAGCCGTGGTACCCTTCACGACCCATCCAAGTGGGCGTGGTCCCTAACGGGGCTGCCCAAGTGAAGGGCTTTTAAGTAAATTCGTTTTAATTGTTTATTATGTGGGGTTGATTTTAAATGGTTTATATGATAAATATATAAGGTTTAAGTCTTTTAACAAGTCATTCTACTCTCTTTTCCCAAATTAAAGTCCAAAGTTCTTCTCTCTCAACTCAAGGAAGAAGGAGAAGTGGAACCTAGGGTTTTAGATTTCAAGATTTCTTCATTAAATTTTCGTGGGATTCATCAAGTCTAAGGTATGGTGACCCTTGATCCTTGATTATCCTTTCTTTCAAGGAGTCCATTCAAAAAGGGTTTCAAAAGTCTTCAAAGCACAGAAAGCCTAATTTCTATTCTAAGCATGGGTTCATTGATAAATTGTTTTCAAAAGCATTATATTGGTGAATTCAAGTAGAATTGATGATTTTATATGAACTTCCTTCAAGAATCCATGTTTTCACTAAAACCCTAAATTTGCTATGAAGTGGGTCTATTTCTATAAATTCAAAGTTGATGGAATTATGTGTAAAGTGAATTGTATGGTTTTCTCTAGTGTTGTTTAATGTTTATTTATGATTAATTGTTGATAATGGATGAATTAAGGGTGGTAAGCCTTATGGGTGAAGTATTGATGATTTTGGCTATGGCTTTGGATTATGGTAAGAAAGCTTGAACTCTCTTTATGGAATTGATTGTTGTTGGTAGGTTGAACCCACCTTTGGTGGAAGTGTTATATTTTATTCTTGTGTGGTATTATTGGGAATTGGAGCCATGAAGGGCAATAAATGAGTGTTATTATATTGTTGTATTTTTATACATATATGAGGCTATATGTAAAGTCCTATATGAAGCTATATGTAAAGTTTGTGTGAACGTATAATGTGAAGATGTTCTAATGGTGTTAATGTGATAATGTATAAAATGTTATTATGCTAATGTGAAAGCATGTCTCTCTCAAAATGGTGATATGTGGTGATGATGGACTATGATGAGTTTTCATAAGATGATGTTGTAGATCATATGCTAGACTTGAGTATCTTGTCTTGTGTCATGGAAGCTTGATTATATATATGAATGTTTGGTTGGGCTATGACTTAGTCATGGAGCTCTTCCTATAAATGCTAAAAGAGGAATTCTAGGCCAAGACTTGAATTGGTAGACTTAAGCATAGTGCCTTTTTATGAGTCTAGCTTTCCTAAGAAAATGTATAACCTTGAAGGATGGGCCTTAGGGCGATGTTCCCTTCTTGAGTGAAATGATAGACTTAGAGATGGATGGAGCCGAAACGGCATGAGAATCCTTATCTAAGAAAGTCAAATGAGCTATCCTTATGAACCTAGATTGGCTATGACTAAGTAATGGGGCCTTTCTTAGGAAGAGGTACTATGAGTTGGTTGAACTAGAAAAGGAACCCTCTCTAGTACATCTGTGATTGAATACTCTTTGGAAACCAAGGCTAAGTACCGAGTGGATGTGGTTAGGATGGTAGCCTAGTTGAGCATGAGATTAGGCATAATGAACATCCTTGGACATCTCTTAAACCATGTGCGTTGATGGGTTGCTTTTAGTTCTACCCTTGGCAAGTAGAACAACCTCCATGGAGTAGGATAGACTCCGGATTTCATACCTTGCTAGTGTGGTCTATGTCGGTTAAGGCATATTTCCATCATGTGGGATATGCACTCTAGTATTGGATAGGTTATACAATGTGTAGGTAGTAGTATGGGATGCTATTTACACATGGCACGAGTAGGCTTAAACGATGCTAAAGTGAGTTCCCTAAGCCTTAGGGCTATTATGTGATTGTCCCCTATATGCTTGTGTGTCTCTTAAATGGTTTTATAAAGAATGTTGACTTAGTATGTTATAATGTAATGGTAAAACCCTTGTCTATGGTAACTCTTAGGAACACTTAGGTGTATATGAAGAGGTTGTATGGGCGGTCACTTCATTATTCACTTAAGTGTGGCTTAGGGTGACTTGAGATAGAGGCTTAAATGGTAATGAAGGAATTACTTTGCTATCTTGTTTAAGTATTGTACACTTGTATTAATTGAGTGGTAAATTATGTGAATATGGTCTTAATTGTGAATGGTGACTTGAAATGTGGGTTTATGCTTGTGGTTGTAAAGGTTTGTTAAAGAAGGTCTTAAAAGCATACATTCCTTGTAAATGTCCATTGTGCATGTTTTCTTGCATGGTCATCATACTTAGTACTTATTGTACTAACTCCATATTTCTCTATTGTTATAAGTGTAGGTGGTGGGAAGTGAGGAGATCTTTTGAGGAAGCTTGGGATAATGACTCTTCTCAAGAAGCCTGGTATGTCCTCATATATTTGAGGACATAGTTGTTATCTTTCTAGTATTTCCACTTAGACATTGTATAAGACTTATATTTTCTATTGTTGTAAAGGGCGGTGTCCCTAAGATGTTCTATTCGTGTCTAAGATGGTACATGAGACTTAGAAATTCTACTTCTTTACATTTGAAAGATTTTATGAGTATTATGGATTTGTTTTAAAAAGTGTTCTTATTCCTTACGGTTTTTATTACCGAATGCGATGAATGAATGCTAAGGCTTGTATAAGACTTCCGAGAGGTCGCATACGCATGTAACGGCTAGGGGGTGCTCCCGGGTCATTACATCTTCCATTGATGGCTACCATTTGGATTCAAGGTATGATAGTTATCATCCATGGATTCTTTTCATCCTTGGAGTTTCTAAATTCCTCTACTTCAAAAGATAGAATTCCCTAATTGAGTTAGGGTTTTCTTCAATTAGCATGGGTTCTTTTCATTATTGATTTAAATGAATGAATTATGATCTTCTAAGCATGAATTGATGAATTGCAATAGTTTTATGATGTTTTCCGCTATGAAACAATGTAATCCCCATATTTTCAAGTTATGAACTATATGTGGTGGGATTTTGATCTAAACATAAGAGTTTTATGAAATTATCCATGTAATGAGAGAATTGCATGAATTTATGATGAAATCCATAACTAACCCTTGTTTTCTATATGTTGATGATTGGAAGAGGGGTTTGGCCTTGAAAGGTGATTATGGAATTATGAATGTTTTCATGAGAATTATGCAAATGTTTTAAGGGTAATTTGAGAGTAAAGTACCATGATGATGTTGTGTTGTGAAAGGACATTCTCATAAACACATACTAGCATGATGTGAAAGGTTTTCTCACATAGAAAAGATTCTTAGGTTTAAAGTCTTTCTCACCTAATTGAATCAAAGAAAAAGAGCTATCATAATGAACTTGCTTGGATTGGCAAGATGACACGCCTTTCCATGGACAATGAGAATAAGTAAGAAAATACTATTCTGTGGGATTTATGCTTAGCAATGAGTGGATATTGACATTTAGATGGAAGCTCTCCCGTTAGTAGAGGTCAGGTTTCTAGTAGCAATCTCCTTATTCCTTAACTATGTACCCCCATAGGTTGATTGGCTAGTGGATCCACTTAAGCTAGAAGTTCATGGTTCTACCTTAGGCAAGCAGAACAACCCTTTCCGGTGTGAGAGACACCAAGGGATCATGTTATAGCTCATATGGTCTCAATGTCACTTAAGGCTAATTCCCCACATTAATAATGAACTAAGGTTACTCAAAGAGTATCTTATTTTTTTCAAAGGCATTAAAGATGATGTTAGCTTGCATTGACCTTGTTTTATGAAGTATGTTTTATAACTCTTTAATGTCATGTTTTAACTTGGTCAATTGCATGTCATGAAATGAAATGTCCCTTCTTAGCATGTTTTAAATGTTTTATGCATGATTATCATACTTGGTACATTGTTTTGTACTAACGTATACTCTTGCCTACATTTTTCACAAATGTGGGGTCCGACAGACAGGTTTCCGAGTCTCATGGCTAGTAGTTGAGTTCGTGATTTCCTGAGCTTTGGTTAGTCCTCATGCTTCATGGACGGAGTTATTGTTTTAGTTTATTTCATGTATTTCTCTTTTGAACATGATGTATGGGCTAGCCTCAATTTCATTCTATTGTATTAGATGGCTATGATGAGACAAAAGTTTAGACTTTTGCTTTTCATTTTATAAAATGTTTTGGACTTAAACTGATTTACTCTTATCGTTCTATTTCTTATGTTATGAGACCTAAGTGTCTTGTATGGAGTCCTTTGGGGTTCTATACGCCATGTTACATCTAGGGGTTACCCATAAGTTGTGACAGTTTCTAAGGTGAAATTGATGTAAATGAGTTTTGATCCATGAAAGGAGAATTTATGGATTTAGATGTATTGTTATAGGATAAATAAGGTACATGATGAATTGCTTTGAGATTGAAGCATGTATGATGATCATGATAAGTATTTTTTCGAGAGTGAAGCATATGTTATTAATTGATGATTATTGATATAATTGTTGAGGAAGGGATAGTTCCCCACTTGATTTGCTTATGTATGATTGTGAAAGGTTTTCTCACATTGAATAATTCTAGGTTGAAAGGATTGCTCACCTAAAATGAATCTAGGCTAACGACTAGGAAATTGATGAGGCTAGAGGTGATTACCCATGACCTCTAAATGAGAAGGATATGAGGTGATTACCCATATTCCTTTGAATAGAATAAGAGCTGATTACCCTTATTCCTTGAAGTTGAACAAGAGGCCACCATTCGGGGATTTGGCCACCATTTCCTTTTGTTCTTTTCATTTTAAGTTTTGAACNGAAGCATATGTTATGAATTGATGATTACTGATATAATTGTTGAGGAAGGGATAGTTCCCCACTTGATTTGCTTATGTATGATTGTGAAAGGTTTTCTCACATTGAATAATTCTAGGTTGAAAGGATTGCTCACCTAAAATGAATCTAAGCTAACGACTAGGAAATTGATGAGGCTAGAGGCGATTACCCATGACCTCTAAAAGAGAAGGATATGAGGTGATTACCCATATTCCTTTGAATAGAATAAGAGGTGATTACCCTTATTCCTTGAAGTTGAACAAGAGGCGACCATTCGGGGATTTGGCCACCATTTCCTTTTGTTCTTTTCATTTTAAGTTTTTAACATTGTTGTATGGGTTGTGTCCCAAGAATTTGCTGTAGTAGGTGATTTTTCAGACAAGTGTATTAGGCTTCCGCTTCGTTTTATAAAGACTTTTAATATGTTGAAAATGCTTTAAATTTTACCAATTTTTTATTATCTTGACTCTCAAAGCTTAGTGGCTTATATGAGGCCTCTCAGGGTCTTGTATTCCATGTTACATCTAGGGGGTACCCTTGGGCCGTGACACTCAGGGAAGTACCTAGACATTACAGATGGTTTCTTTAGTTACGGGATGAGTGGTCACAAGGTGAATGATTGTACATTTTAAGCTATCAAGGTTAAGGATGGTAGACAAGTTCAACCTAAATGTTCTAGTTTGGGTGCTCCGAAGCAAAATAGATTCTATGCTCTTCAGACTTGACATGATCGTGAGGGTTCTCTGGATGTGTGACCAGTATGTTGAAAGTCTTTCATCTTGATTTTTATGCTTTACTTGATCCTGGTGCCACCTTATAGCTTGTTACTCCTAATGTGTCCATGCGATTTGATATTGGTCCCGAAATCCTTTCTCATCCCTTTCATGTCTCTACTCTCGTGGGTAATACTATTGTAGCTAAGAGAGTCTATAGAAATTGTCATATTTTTGTTTCTCATAGAGACACTCATGTTGATCTTGTAGAGGTTGATATGTTAGATTTTGATGTTATTCTTGGGATGGATTAACTTCATGCATGGCTCGATTGGTTATATTCAAGACTCTGAATGAGCCTATCATGTCATGCGAAAAGGGAATATTTGTTCTTAAGGGTCAGTTTGCATCTTGCCTAAAAGATAGAAAATGATTTCTAAGGGTTGCATTTATCATCTTGTTCGGGTTAGGGATATAGATTCTGAAACCCCAACTCTTGAGTTAGTCCCAATAGTGAATGAGTTTTCAGAAGTCTTTCCCGATGACCTTCTTCGTATTACTTTTGAAAGGAAAATAAACTTTGGTATTGACCTTCTCTTAAATATACAACCTTTCTCTATTTCTTCTTATCGTATGGCCCTAACAAAAATAAAGGAGTTAAAGGAAATATTCAAAGATTTGTTGGATAAGGGGTTTATTATACCGAGTATCTCTCCATGGGGTGCTCCGGTGTTGTTTTTTCAAAAGAAAGATGGTTCTCTCCGAATGTATATTGACTATCGACAATTGAATAAGGTTACCATTAAGAATAATCACACAATTCCAAGGATATATAATTTATTTGATCAACTCCAAGGAGAAAGTTACTTCTCTAAGATTGACCTCTAGTCAGGTTATCACCAATTGAGGGTGAAAGAAAATGACATTCCGAAGACGACTTTTTGAACTTGGTATGATCATTATGAGTTTTTGGTGATGTCTTTTGAATTGACCAGTTCCCCAACGACATTTATGGATTTGTTGAATAGGTCATTTAAGTAATACCTTGACATGTTTGTGATCATGTTTATCGATGACATCTTGATTTAATCACAGAGTAAGTATGAGAATGTTCAACAGTTGAGTTGTGTTACAAATTCTTAAGGACTGTGAATTGTATGCTAAATTTATCAAGTGTGAATTTTGGTTGAGATCGTTGCTTTCCTTGGACATATTGTCTCTGGTGAAGGTATTTAAGTCAATCCAAAGAAAACTGAGGTAGTTAAGAATTAGCCTAGACCTTTGTCTGCTTCAGAAATACACAATTTCTTAGGTTTGGCCGGTTACTATAGAAGGTTTGTGGAAGGATATTCCTGTATTGCTTCACCTTTGACGACATTGAATCAAAAGATCGTAAAATTCTTATGGTCGGAAGCTTGAGTGAAGAGTTTCCAATAGTTAAAAGATAGACTCACTTCGGCCCCTATTTTGATGTTACTAGAAATATCAGATGGTTTTGTGGTTTATTGTGATGCTTAACATATTAGTCTTGGTTGTGTTTTGATGCAACATAGGAAAGTTATTTCTTACTCTTCAAGGCAATTAAATGTATAGGAAAAGAATTATTTGACTCATGATTTGAACAATATAAACTGAACAAGATAATCTAAACATAGAAATAGGCTATACTGAAGTATAACCGAAAACTAAGCTTGATGCGATGACCAAGTACTAATCATGAAGATAACATGCTAAAATAAATATTGAAGTAAATGTTGATAATATGGTCAATGAAATAAGAGTATGACTGTGGGAGGTACTATTAACCGACATAAATCACGTGAGCTAAATGTGGAGTCCGATGTATACAGCCTATCGAGAGGACCTAATATACCTTGAAAGGGGTATAGAGGCATGGATGTGGCGTGATCACTAAAAACTAATTCCCAACAGAGGAGACTTATGAACCTGCGTTTGCACCTAGTTCTAGGACTTTGACGGTACGCTAAACCCTATTCCAACTCGGTGCTAAGTTTACTCCCAACTGAATGTAAACCTAAAATGCAATTAGAATATTGAATAACTTAAAATACTGACATGGTATCAGGGAATGCAACATAAATATACTTATAGATATGGCATTTGAAGTCTAAAGCATGATTTTCTCACTGAATTCTACACATGGACCTATGCAAATTTTCCAAGAAACATGTTATTTAGATCGTGGAAACTATAGCAGCTAAAGTCACAATGAATTCCCAAGGTTTTGGAAACCCTAGGCCTAAACAATTTATGAGAACTTGAAGAACTGACTGAATTCTAAGGACCTAATGGATGAAAGGAACCCACTAGTGAAATCCCACATATCTAGTGACTAAAAATACAGAGATATCCTTTGGATTTTGGAACTGAACTTGAAGATGACCTCTGCCGGTGCTTGGGAGAACTATCGCCTCTTTTATATTCTTTTCATTCTAAGTTAGATGATAGTAGAATGCAGGTTCTAGGTGGTTTTTGACTATATTATTACACTTATACTGAGTAAAACGATGTAGTTTAGGCACCAACCGATGTAGTTTAAGTGCCCAACTCTTAAGGGAAAATACCAAAATGACCTTGACTTAAAGCAGACGAAGTGATCTTCACTAGAGGCCTGACAGGCTATCTAAGGCATGACTGCCTGTCAAGTGGGTTGTCATGCTGCCTGCCCAATATGGCTTCACTAAAACAAGCATAACATTTTACTCTGGGCTTGGAATTAGTCTAACTCAATGGCGTTGGAAAGAGGATTCCATGATCTTTAATTTGATAGGTATGGACCGCCTAATTCATTTTGTGCTAAAAGATATGTTCGTTTGAAGTTGACCCAATCCTCCAAGTCTGGCAAGCCTCTTTCATGAGCCACTTCATGGCTCATCAGAAGCTCCATGGGCCGTTTAGGCGACTGGGTTCTTCACAGTGGTCTGAGGGGTTTTCTATCACTTTCACGGGTCACTTCACGGCCCATGTGAAGTTCAACGGACCGTCTAGTGGTTCGTTGTCCTTCAAAGTGGCTTGAGTGATCCTATGTCCCTTTCACGAGCCACTCCATGACTCGTTTGAGGTTCCATGGACCATCTAATGGTTCGTGGTTTTCCAGCTTTTGCTGGGTGCACAACCACTAGCAGGGTGACGGGTCGTGGTCCTTTTCACGATCTGTGGTCCCCCTTTGTGGTTTTCCCTTATGTTTTGTTCAATCTTTGTTTTGACTTTTGCGGTGTTACAATATATCCCCCTTGGTATCATTCCTCCTCGAATGAAGTCTAAAAAAGCTGAGTTTGGAGGAAAGAGTTGCAATCCCTACTAATTGAGTACTAGAATCTGATCTCTAACTGAACTAAGTTCCACGAACATGCAAAATATGCTGAAATGCAATAATAACTGAGGGAATGAGATACTAAGACTGAACAGATTAACTGAAAGACTGGAGAGGAACTATTACCTCAAGCTAAAACATAATCAGAAGGAAAAAGGTGAGGATACTTAGCCATCATGGCTGTTTAATTCTGCTTCCCAAGTGGCTCCCTCTACGGACAAACTCCTCAACAAAACTTCTACTGAAGAGAGTTTTTGGTTTCTTAACCTACGAACTTGACGGTCAAGAATTTCAATTGGAATCTCATATAGGTGAGACTATCCTTCATAGCGACACTCTCTAAAGGTACGATCGATGCTGGATTACCCACCCACTTCTTCAATAAGGAAATTTCATAGCCAGAGGGCTAAGACAGCAAGTCATGAGTCCGGCCAGTAAAAAACTTGGAAGATGAATCGATCATCCTTTTAGCAGAGGTCATCTGGACCCGCTCTATCATCAACTAGTTCACCTGCACCAAGGAATACAAATGATTAGATGAATCAGAACTCCTAAAATTTTAGTGTTCAAGGTTCTTAATCGCAGGGCAGTGTATCGCAAGGGTTCCCTTGCAACCCAGTCTATGGTAAGCTCCATCTGGGAGAATGTCGTGTTGGTACGAATCTTTGCTACAAGTGTGGGAGGACGGGTCACTTTTCTAAGGAGTGCCCCAAGAATAGGAAGGCAAATGGGGCAATAAAGACTAATCTTCTTCAGCAGCCCTAGCAGATAGAAATATCCAGAGAGGAGCTACTCCAAGAATATGAGAGTGTGCAAACTGTCTGTATGCTATAACTAGTCGATAGGATAAGGAGAACTCACCAGATGTTGTCACGGGTATGCTTGAAGTATTTACATACGATGTTTATGCCATGCTTGATCCCGGTACGTGTTTGTCATTTGTAGCACTGTATGTAGCTATGAAGTTCATCATTTCCCCTGGACAACTTCTTGAGCCTTTCAGTGTTTCCACACTGGTTGGTGATTCTATTCTACCAGAAAGAGTCTATCGTGCTTGTACCATATTTTTCAATAACAAGGACACCATGGCTGATTTAATTGATCTAGATATGGTGGATTTTGATGTTATTCTGGGTATGGACTAACTTCAGGCTTGTTATGCCTCAATTGATTGTAGAACTCGAGTAGTCAAGTTTTAGTTTCGTAATGAGCCAGTTATAGAGTGGAGGAGTAGTTCAGCAGTGCCTAAGTGTCAATTCATTTCATACCTTAAGGCCAGAAAGTTAGTCTCTATGGGGTGCATCTATCACCTAGTCTGAGTTAATGACTCTAGTGTTGAGAAACCGTCTATTCAATCAGTTTTAGTTGCGAGTGAGTTTCCAGAGGTCTTTCTAGATAATCTTCCAGGAGTCCCTCCTGAGAGAGAAATAGACTTTGGCATAAACATTCTTCCTAATACTCAACCTATCTCTATTCCGCCATATAGAATGGCTCCAGTTGAGAAGAGCTAAAGAATAGTTGAAAGATCTTCTGGATAAAGGTTTTATTCGACCTAGTGTCTCACTTTGGGACTCTCCGATCTTATTTGTGAGGAAGGAAGATGGTTCCCTTAGGATGTGTATTGATTACCGCCAATTGAACAAGGTTATTGTAAAGAATAAGTATCCCTTTCCATGAATTGATGATCTATTTGATCAACTCCAGTGCCACTTGCTTTTATAAGATAGACCTCAGATTTGGCTATCCTCAGTTTAGAGTAAGAGAAAGTGACATGCGTAAGACAACATTCAAGACCCGTAATGGTCATTATGAGTTTCTTGTTATGTCTTTTGATTCGACAAATGCTCCTACAACGTTCATCGATCTTTTGAATAGAGTATTTAAGCCATATCTTAACATGTTCGTTATCATGTGTATTGATGACATTCTGATTTATTTGTGGAATGAGGATGATCATGCTAGTCACCTCAGAGTAGTTTTCCAAACTCTCAGAGATAGAGAGTTGTATGCAAATTTCCAAATGTGAGTTTTGGCTTGAGTTCGTGGCGTTCTTAGGCCACATTGTATCTACAGAAGGGATTCAAGTTGACACTCAAAAGATAGAGGTAGTGCAGAACTGAGACAGTGCCACATCTCCAACTGATATAATGAGTCTCTTAGGATTGGCTATTTATTATAGAGGTTTGTTGAGGGGCTCTCATATATTTTGTCCCCATTGACAAAGTTGACTAAGAAGACGACTAAGTTTCAATGGTCTGAAGCTTGTAAGAAAAGTTTTCAGGAACTAAAAACCCGGTTAACTACTGCCCCAGTGTTGACCCTACCAGAGGGTACAAAAGTCTTTGTTGTGTATTGTGATGCATCCAGAGTTGGACTTGGTTGTGTATTGATGTAGAATGGTAAGGTTATAACCTATGCCTCCAAACAACTTAAGATTCACGAGAAATATTACACAACTCATGATCTTGAGTTGGCTGTTGTAGTGTTTGCTTTGAAAATATGGTGTCAATATATCTATAGTGTTCATATAGATGAGTTCACTAATCAAAAGAGTCTTTAGTATATCTTCAATTACAAAGAGCTTAATCTCAGACAGAGGATGTAGTTTGACACGACCCAAAGTATACCCTAGACATGACACATTGTATAAGACCCCGAGAGGCTCTATACAAGCCACTTAGCATACATCATACAAAATAATAGAGTTTAAAAAGATTAAAGAGACAGTTTCAACATATAAACTTTTAAAGGGAAAAGCGAAAGTCTAAAAATCATCTCAAAGCCATCTAGTACATATGTTTGATCGGGGCGTAGCCCGTACATAAAGTTCAAAAACTGAAAGTAATGACGAAAGGGAAATCAAAGCTTGGTCCTCCGACTATGAGGACTCTCCAATCTTTAATCTTCTATCTGAGATCCCTAGCCACGGAAGTGTGAATTTGTAAGGTCGGTCACTACATTTGGGAAAATTTAGGTAAGAGTATGTGTTATTACAAACATGTACCAAGTATGATAGCCACACATAATAGTATGAAATCATGCTAAAAAGGACATTTTCATGATATGCAAACACCAAGTTAAAACACAAGATAGAAGGGTTAGAAAACATAAAACGTAATCATTATCAATGCAAGTAGAATCATCTTTGAACACCTGTAAGATACTTAAAGATAACATTGGTTCATTATTATAGGAAGTAGCCTTAACCGACATAAAGACCATGCAAGCTATAACATGGAACCCTGGTGTCTCCCACACCAAAAAACGGTTGTCCTACTTGCCAAGGTAGAACCATGAAATTGAGATAAAGTGGATCCATTAGCTAATGTATATCTAGACAATCATTCTATGGGGGCACATAGGTAAGGGATAAGGAGATTGCTACTAGAAACCCGACCTCAACAAGGTGGAACTTCCATCTCAGTATCCTCTCGGTGCTAACCATATATCCCATGAAGTAGTTATTAATATTAACTTGTCTTATCTTTAAAAGACGTGGGTAGTCACCACTTGTCTTATCATAGGATAGCTCCCTAAACCATGCGTGAGAAAACCTTTCACTGTCCATGATCTTTGTATAATAGCGTTTAAATCCCATAGTCATTCACTTCATGCAAGATATGCCCCTAATACTAATAGAAATAGTTTTGAAATCGTGGTCTGTAAACATTGATGGCATATTCGGATACCAGATTAATGAAGACCTAATTTAGGAAAATAGCCCGCAAAGCATTGATGGAAAATCTAGATGCCATTCATGTCATATGGCCAAGCTTCATAAAACATATAGACAATCTCATCTATAAGCTTTTCTTGAGTTATAAACTACTTTCATGAACATGTATTTTTTTCAATAATTCATAAGTTTCATCATATTTTCAAAATCAAAGCATCCTCAACTTCATTACATCAATCTTATCAAAAGGACATATCTTCATAAATTCATCTTTCATAGTTTATGAAAAAAAAAACACGGGTTATGCATGGGTTTAGGATAAATCAACTTAAAAACATGCAATTACTTCAATTCATGAACAAAAAGCTTACAAATTATTCAAATAAATCAACATTGAAAGAAATCTATGAAATGGAAGAAAACCTTAACAAATAAATCAACATTGAAAGAAATCTATGAAATGGAAGAAAACCTTAATTTCAATTAGAGATTTCTAACTTGAAAATTGGGGAATTTAGGAATTCGATGGAGGAAAGGGCTTCATGGATGAAATGAGTTTGGATGATTTGGGGGGTTTAAAATCATTATATAGGGCTTTGGGTAGAAGAAAATACGACATAGTATCGATTTAAAACAATTAGGAAACGACCCTATAACCCCTAACTTAAAACTGTCGAATTGGGTTACTAGAAGCCCAAAACGGGTCGTCATCAGCACCACGGCCCGCCAAACGAGTTGTGAAGAAATCTTTCCTGTTAAGGCTTCACTATTTTGGGCATAACTTTTTACTTTGAGATCAGAATTATGCAAACTCGGTGGAGTTGGAAAGAGGACTCAAAGATCTTAAATTTGATTGGTCATGGGCCACCTAATTCGTTTTGTGATAAAAAATATGATCGTTTGAAGTTGACTCTAAACTCTAAGTATGATAAAAACCCTTCACGGACGACTTCAGGGTCCATGTAAAGATTCATGGGCCGTTTTAACGCCTATGACCCTTGATCAGTGGCTAGGGGAGAACTCCTACTGACATGACCCCCTTCACGATCACCCTAATGACCTGTCTCCCTCTTCACGACCCGTCTAAGGGTCCATGAGAGGGAACCTGGTTGGGGTAGGTTCTGGCTTCTTGTCACGAGCACTATAACAAGTCATGGTTCCCTTCACGTCCTGTCTAGGGCTCCGTGGAGGGTCCCCTGGTACAGTTTGGGTTCTTGAAAAGCCCTTTAGACCCCTTCCTACCTTTCTCAAAGCCGAGGTGTTACAATATATCCCCTTGGGAACATTCATCCTCAAATAGAACTCAACTAGCACGAAAAGAATAAAAGAGAAACTAACAAACCAATCATTAATGCAACTTTATCAAAATGCACAAAACCAAGGAGGAACCTCGACTCAAAGATAAAACATATTCACAACATCATAAGAAAGATTTGAACTAGACCTAGAAGCTGAACATGAATGCAATCACATAAATGCATATATCCAAGGTTGAAATTTCAACTCCAAGCTAAAACATATTCAAAACATCCTCTTATAAGGTCTATATACAACTCATACTCAAATGCATAAAATCATGAAGCAATCAATAAAACTAAATCATAATTTTGAAAATCAATTTTTTCATGAGCATGGATGCATGAGAAAACATGAGGATAACTAAGACACAAGAATCCTAACGAGTGAACCATGAGGAGCTAAGACCTCAAGCTAGACTCGAAGATAGGAGAAAGAGATAGGGATACTATGAAGTCACATCCCCTCCAAACTTTCACCCACCAAATCATAAGAAGGAGTTCTTCCAAAACCAACATAGTTCTACTCACGTACTAACCATGAAGCACACTATCTCCCCCTTGAGAGCAAACCCCACTAGTCTTTTCAAATCTATCTCCCTCAATCCTAAACATAACACAAAAGTCTTAACAACCACTAAACGATTGACACAAGCAAACTCTTAAGAAGTTTTCACAAGGATTTCAAGGGCTATTCCAAACACAATCTCCATACATGGAGTCTTACCATATCCAATGAAACACTCAATATACAACAATGCATAACCACAAGCTAAAAGACCTTAACTTACCAATTACCACATCTGGGGAACCCTTATGATCTTGTTGAGTCTGAAGAGTATAGAACCTATCTTGTTTCTAATCCCCATTCGGACTGGAGAAAGGGTAGGGTTGTGCCCATCGACGATTATAGACCTTATTCCTAGAAACCGTAGGATAAGTCCTTATCTTATAATCTGTTTCTCCATACCCAAAGCACACATTTGAACCAACTAGACATTCACCCTTATGTCTTCTCCCACACTCCCAACACTCGGGCAACATTTTCTCACTACCACTCTTATCTTAAGAATGATCACCTCCATCAGACCTTGAATGTGAAAACTCACCATTATCCTTTCTTGCCCTCTTTGAATCCCTAGTTTTCCCTTTAAGCTTTTATTCTTCTATTTTTTGTGCATGAACCATCAAATGGGAGACATCCATCTCCTTAACAAGCATGGAAATTAGGCATTCTTTGACCACTAAGTCGGAAATACCCGACATGAATTTAATTATCCTTGCCATTGGATCAGCAACCATAGTTGGAGCAAATTGAGAAATTTTGTAAATTTCAAAATACACCTTCACACTGATATGTATGTGGCGAAGGTTAATGAACTCAAGTAACTTTGCCTCCCTCATCTCAAGGGGAAAGAACCTATCAAGAAAAGAACCTTAAATTTCTCCCAATCAAAAGGACCCTCATCTACTGCCCTCTCTTCTTTCCATTGGTTGAACAAAACATGAGAAACACGCTTAAGTTGATAAGTGGCCAATTTCTCCTTTTCCACCATGATGATAAACACCTTATACACCTCATCAATAAGCTCTTGATGATCTTTCTCAACAGTATACCCATGAAATTTCGGAGGATTCATTCTAATAAAGTCCCTCACCCTTGCTGCCGTCCTACCCACCCTTAGGTTCATGGGAGCCACAACCTTTCTATTTTCTTGAACCATCATAGCTTGGGCCAACACATGAATTACGGCTCGAAACTCATCATTAGTCACTTGATCGGCCAAAGGGTTGACTGACACTTGGGAAACCTCTTGTCTCACATTTTCACAAACATTCCTAATCCTTCTCATGGGATTTCTTCGTGGAGGCATATTCTGAAAAGCATAAATAGTGGTTAGGAGATAAAGACACCTAGAGTTACACTCTATCGCATGACTTTGGAGTAATGAAATAAGTGGAACTTCCTAAAAATCTTATAACCTCTCATTCATAAATGTGGCACGCTTCACACTCATGAACAAGACTACTCGACGTGGCTTATGAGACATCCTAGGAACTTTCTAAACCTTGTGCTCTGAATATTAAGTTTGACACGACCCAAAGTATACTATAGATGTGACATGGCATACAAGACCATGAGAGGTCCTACACAATTCACTTAGCATACATAATACAAGACAATAAAGTTTAAAAAGATTTAAAAGACAATTTCAACATATAAATTTTTTATAGAGAAAAGCGAAACTCTAAACATCATTTTTAAAGCCATTTAGTACATATGATTGATCAGGGCATAGCCCGTACATCAAGTTCAAAAGTTGAAAGTAAAGACAAAAGGGAAAACAAAGCTCGGTCCTCGGACTCTTCAATCTTCAATCTTATATTTAAGGTCCCTTGCCACAGAAGTTTGAATCTGTAAGGCCGGTCTCTACATTTGAAAAAAAATGTAGGAAAGAGTATGCATTAGTACAAACATTCACCAAGTATTATAGCTATGCATAAAAGTATGAAATCATGCTAAAAAAGACATTTTCTTGATATGCAAAGACAAAGCTAAAACATAAGATAGGAGGGTTAGAAAACATAAAACGTAATCATGATCAATGCAAGTAAAATCATCTTTGAACACATGTGTGATACTTAAAGGTAACCTTGGTTCATTATTGTGGAAAGTAGCCTTAACTGATATAGAAACCATGTGAGGTATAACATGGAACCTCGGTGTCTCCCACACCAAAAAAGGGTTGTCCTACTTGCCAAGGTAGAACCATGAATCTGAGCTAAAGTGGATCCACTAGCTATTGTATATGTGGACAATCATTCTATGGGGGCACATAGGTAAGGGATATGGAGATTGCTACTAGAAACCCGACTTCAACACGGTGGAGCTTCCATCTTAATATTATCTCGGTGTTAAGCATAAATCCCACAGATTAGTTATTAATCTTAACTTGTCTTATCTTTAAAAGATGTGGGTAGTTTCCAATTGTCTTATCATAGGTTAGATCCATAGATCATGCGTGAAAAAGCTTTTACCGTCCATGATCTTTTCATAATAGCTTTTAAAGCCCATAATCATTAACTTCATGCTAGAGGTGCTCCTAATACAAATGGAAATAGTTTTGAAATCATGATCTCTAATCATTGATGGTATATTAGGATACCATACTAATCAAGACCTAATTTAGAAAAATATCTCGAAAATCATTGAGGGCAAATCTTGATGTCATGTGGCCAAGCTTCTTAAAAAATATAGACAATCTCATCTATAAGCTTTCTTGAATCATAAAGATACTTTCATGAACATGCATTCTTTTCGATAATTCATAAGTTTCATTATATTTTCAAAGTCAAAGAATCCTCAACTTCATTACATAAATCTCATAAAAAGGACACACATATCTTCATAAATTAATCTTTCATGGGTTATGATTAAAAACATGGGTTATACATGGGTTCACGAGAAATCAACTTAAAAACATGCAATTACTTCAATTCATGCATTAAAGTTCACAAATCAATCAAATAAATCAACATTGAAAGGAACCTATGACATGGAAGAAAATCCTAATTTCAATTGGAGATTTATAGCTTGAAAATTGGAGAATTTAGTTACTCGATGAAGCAAAGGGCTCTATGGATAAAGACTATCATACCTTGATACCAAAAGCTTGGAAGCAATGGTGGATTAGGAGGCTTGATCTTCAAAACCTAGATTTCTTATTCAACTTCTAGAGAGAGAAAATTTGAGAGGAGGAGCATGATCTTGTTTTGAGAATTTGAGAGAATGAATAGATTTTGGATGATTTTGGGGTTTAAAATCATAATATAGGGGTTTGGGTAGAAGAAAAAATGACATAGTATTGAGTTAAAATAAATAGGAAAAGACCCTACAACCTCTGACTTAAAATTACCGAATTGGGTCACTAAAAGCCCAAAATGGGTTGTCATCAGCACCACAGCTCGTTAAACGAGTTATGAAGAAATCCTGCCTGATAGGCCTTCACTATTTTGGGCATAACATTTTACTTCGAGATTGGAATTAGGCAAACTCGATGGCATTGGAAAAATGACTCAGAGATTTTTAATTTTATAGGTCATGGGACACCTAATTCATTTTGTGCTAAAAGATATAATCGTTTGAAGTTGACCCTAAACTCTAAGCTTGATAAAAACCCTTCACAGACAATTTCAGGATCTGTGTGAAGCTTCGCGTGCTCTTTTGACACCCATGGACCTTGACCAGTTGCTAGGAGAGAACTCCTACTGACTTGACCCCCTTCATGATCACCCTAACGACTCGTCTCCCTTTTCACGGTCAGTCTAACAGTTCGTGGGAGGGAACCTGCTTGGGACATGTTCTGCCTTCTTTTCACAAGCACCATAATGGGTCGTGGTCAACTTCACGGCCCATCTAGGGCTTTGTGGAGGGTCCTATGCTCCAACTTGTGTTCTTGACAAACCTGTTAGACCTCTTTTTAGCCTTTCTCGAATGTGAGGTGTTACATGGTTAGAGTTAATAAAGGCTTTTGATATGAGTATCATCTATCACCTAGGCAAAGCTAATGTTGTTGCTCATGCCTTTAGCATGTTATCTATGGGTAGTACTTCCCATATTGAGGAAGGTAAGAAAGAATTGGCCAAAGATGTGCATAGACTTGAAATATTGGGAGTTCGATTATTAGATTCCAATGAAGGTGGAGTTGTGATAATGAATGGAGCTGAGTCATCACAAGTGTCTGAAGTAAAGGAGAAACAATACTAAGACCCTATTTTGCTTGAATTAAAGGTGAATGTTCATAAGCAAAAAATGACGGCTTTTGAACAAAGGGGAGATGGTGTGTTGAGGTATCAAGGAAGATTGTGTGTACCAAAGGTGGATTAACTTCAAGAGAGGATCTTGGGGGAAGCTTATAGTTTCAGATATTCAATCCATCCCAATTCTACAAAGATGTATCATGACTTGAGAGAAGTTTATTGGTGGAGTAGTATGAAGATGTGTATTGCAAAGTTCGTTGCTAAGTGCCAGAATTGCCACCAAGTCAAGGAAGAGCACCAAAGGTCCGGTGGTATAGCTCAGAACATAGATCTTCTGGAATGGAAGTGGGAGATGATCAATATGTATTTCATTAATGGGTTGCCACGATCTCGCAGGCAGAATAATTCGATTTGGGTGATTGTAGATCAAATAAGTAAATCAACCCATTTCTTTCCAATAAAGACTACCTATTTAACAGAAGATTATGAAAAATTATATATTCAAGATATAGTCAGACTTCACAGAGTTCTTGTGTCTATCATATCTGATAGAGGTGCACAATTCACCGCATGTTTTTTGATTTTTTTTTCAGAAATGTTTGGGTCAAAGGTAAATTTGAGTATTGTTTTTCATCTTCAGATAGATGGTCAAGCAGAGTGCATGATTCAGACTTTATAGGATATGTTGAGGGCTTGTGTGATCACTGACCTCTCATAGAGTTTACGTACAATAATAGCTTTCACTCTAGTATCCAAATGGCTCCCTATGAGGCTCTTTATGAGTGAAGATGTAGATCTCCAATTGGATGGTTTGAGGTTGGTGAATTTGGGTTAATAGGACCAGACTTGGTTCATCAAGCTATGAAGAAAGTTAAGATCATTCAACAAAGGTTAAAAACAACGCAAAGTCATCAGAAATCCTATACAGATGTTAGGAAAAAGACTTAGAATTTGATGTTGATGATTGGGTTTACTTGAAGATTTCACCCATGAAGGGTTTTATGAGATTTGGTAAGAAGGGGAAGCTCCATCACCCCGTATATTGGTCCTTACATGATATCCAAGAGGATTGGCAATGTAGCTTATGAGTTGGAGCTACCGAAAGAGTTAACATAAGTTCATTCGGTATTCCACATTTCTATGTTAAAGAAGTGTATGGGAGATCCTTCACTTATTATACCTACTAAAATTATTGGTATTAAGAACAACCTATCTTATGAGGAGATATCCGTTCAGATTCTTGATCGTCAGGTTTGCAAGTTGAAAACCAAGGAGGTTGCATTAGTCAAAGTCTTATGGAGGAACCAATTTGTTGAGGAAGCTACTTGGGAGGATGAGGAGTATATGAAGAAGAAATACCCACGTCTCTTCCCTTTCGGTGAATTTCCAGACCAAGGTACTAATTCTTTATAAAGAACTCTTTAAGATGATATGCTAAGTTATGTGAATTGCATGTTTGGTGTTTGAGTTGAATGTTAGATGTTTTCCCACACCTTTTTCAACTTAGAGTGATCTCATTCGAGGACAAATGTTCCCAAAGGGGAGATATTGTAACACATTGGACTTTGAAAGAGCTAAACTGAGATTCGTACAATTTACTCTTCAATTGTGAGTTTTGGGTCAACTTCAAACGACCATAACTTTCAGCACATGATGAGTTAGGTGGTCCATTAGGTATTAAATCAAAGGTATTCGCTTTCCAACACCGCAGAGTTTGTTAAAATTTGAGTTTCGATGTAGGAGTTATGCCCATTTGAGTGCAACCTCTCTAGATAGAGCCTTTCATCTGTTTTAAGGAGGGGTATTTTGGTACATTCTTTAACCCACTAGGCCTAAATGTTTTTATTTCCAAAATAGGGATCTAAACTGATTGAGATTAGTTTTCCATTCTTTAAAAAATGTTTAAGAAAGTTAGGGAAAAGTTTAAGAAGTGAAAAAAAGAGGTTTCAAGAGTTCTTCAAGGATTCAGGGAAAACGCCAAGAACTTAGTTCTTTCGAGGTACATGAGGTTTCTCATAGTGATGGATTTGTTCATCCTCACACCAAGCATGTATTTCGTTCATTCAATTGTCCATGAAATAATTTATGTAAAGGTTCTTGAGGAATTGTTGAGGTTTTGCTTTATTCTTTATTAATGGAGTCTTGTTAAATTCTTAAGGTGAGGGTTTTGCGAATGAGTGATGTTATTGAGGGAATTAGAGTGGGTTTTAGATTAATTTTTGTTGGGTTTATAAATCCAAACGAGTTTGGGAGGAAATCATTCGATTCTAGATGAGTTAGATCTTGAATTGAGTAAAAAAAATTCATCGGGTTTTCTGGGTTAAGGCTGGGGCGGCACGCCCCCGTAGCGTCAGGGGGGGTGATGGATTCCACCCCAAACAAGCCCCAATTAATTTAGGGCTGGCGCACTGGCGCAGTGCGCCACTGATGCGCTAGGGACGTGAGACCCCTTTCGCCTCCGTTCTTCGTCCCATATGCATTCCTTTGAATCGTGTCTTCTCTCTCTTGTTATTACCAACTATCTAAGCCTCCATTAATCATTGAGAGATCTTATATATATCCTAATCATATCTCTTAAATTCACATTTTAAAATTGAAGTAAAGTTAAGAGGAAAGTTCAAAGGTTCTATTTCATAAAAACTTAAGAGATTCAAATGTTATTTATATATCTATATATATATATACTTACAAATATATATTGATTATTGTACTTGAAAGATAAGTTCATTCATAAGTGCATGTTTTCAAGAATGTAAACATATCCTTTGTTTTGAAAAGTATTTCAATCAAGTAAAAAGTCCATTCCTTGTAATGGGTGAATTGAGCATAAAGTTATATCAATTATTTTGGGAGTAGTATCGAACACCGAGTTAGGTTAGAGTCTCTTATGATTTGGAAGTCCTATAAAACTACGTAGCCAGCATAGGATAGGATAGCATTGATCATTCATGCGACTCCTCACTGCCTCTGAGAAGGACAATTAGATGGATCCATAGTCATGATATAATCCTATACCTCAACAAAGTATAGGATGCCCTAGCAACGTAAGGCGAAACGTTGTATCATTGCTAGGCTCATGGTAATGGTTGTCGGTTAGAGAAACTCCCCACAAGTAAAGTATATTATTTTCATGTCGTTTTCATTGTATATTATGCTGTAAAACTTAATTGGTTTTCACTTCATATTCATGTATTGATTCCGTTATGTTGCTTTCAGTCATTCAAGCCAGTAAGTTGTTTACTCTTACCTTATCACTTACCAAAACATTCAATGCATTTGACCTGCATCATGAAATGATGCAAATACATGTACTCAGGATCATTAACATGCGCTTCGTTGATATCACTATTCACTCACAGAAAGATTTTTGGTGATGCCTCCTTGCTTATAGGAGACCCAGTTTCCTTTCGATTTGTAGCTTTGGGGGTGTCATAGGTCTTGTGCCGACATCTATCTTGCATTGTTAGAGGACTTATAGACATATTGAACTAGATGTTCCCAGTATTTTAACATGATGTTTTGTTTAACTCATGACTCATATTAAGTATTTTTCAAGAAGGTATTATTAAGGCTCTTTTAAATATCTGATTGTTCACCTATTTAAGCTTTCACATATTGTTTAATGTCATGTAAGTCAAGTAGTAAGGCCAAGCGTTCACTTGGGGATAAAAATGGTTCTCGTGTACCAGTCACATCTAGGGTGTAGGCCTGGGTCGTGAAAAATATATTTAGTATAATTCCACAAGTAGGGTATAGAGATAATAGGATGTACGTAGATCTTATTTCTACCTTTGTGGGATAAAAATGTTGTTTCAGATGGACTATCAAAACACTCTTAACGCTCAATGTCAATGAAATTGATGAATCTTTAGAGCATCTCTTGATGGGAACTATAGCTATCAACATAAACTACTCTCCACCATGCCCAAATCCAAGTATCACCAATGGGGCATGCCGACACTGCGACGTGTCCTGCATAACTCTTCTCCTCTAGGATGGCACGTGAGGCTATATGTCTGAGAGACTAAAGGCGATAATTGGATCGACGTAAATCTAATTAAAGGCACCTTAGCGGTTGACATAGGTGACTCGTTGCAGATCATGAGTAATGATCGATACAAGAGTATTGAGCATTGTGTTGCAGTTGATTCGAGCAGGGCACAAATATCTGTACCACTTTTTTTGAATTCTATCCTTGACAGTGTCATTGGTCCATTTCCACAAATGCTGAAAGATTGAGAAAAACCAATGTACAATCATGTCTTGTTTTCTGATTATTGAGATTATTTCTTCCGTAAGAGGCCTTATGGTAAAACATCACTAGATTTTTCTAAAATTAGATATTGTAATATACAAATTTATTGTTATGTGAATGTTATTGTATTGTCAAATGTTTTATCATGTAATGACAAAAAATTCTCTCTTTGCATAACTAGTGAGTTGGTATGATTGTGTTGTTATCTTGTTTTGTTCTAATAATTTAATAATCTTATTTTACCCTTTATCCTACTTTTTGTTTATAATAACTTTACCCAATATCTTTTTATTTGTAATATTTTAAGTTTATTGTTGTAATCGTGGTGTGTAACACTGCGATAATTTTAAACTTGAACTCTATAATTTGAAAAATGTACTTTCTTTAAAAGGGATACCGAATATAGAATAAGAAAAAACATGTACGCATGATGGGTAGTAATTATATCAGCCATCAATTAAATATCTCGAGTTTAGAAATGAATTTGCATTCAGTTTTAAATCTGATACTGAATACAAAATGAGGGGAAAACACCTACTTAAATGAAAATTATCATTTTCTAAGATCGTGACAAGTATCAACTACCTCCATCATCAACTATAGATTTCAAGTTTAGAATGCATTTACTTTCACTCTTAAGACTGGTATCAAATATACGGTGATGAAACACCCCAATCATCAATGATTGTGATAGGTAGTCTCGCAATGAAGAAAACTGGTATCAAATGTCAAATTTTGATTATCAAATACTACGTAAATTCTACAAAAAATTCACCCTAACAATAAAAACTCATTCATGAAAATATGATTCGTCAAATCCATCCAAGTTTGTCTTGATCATTGACCCATTTATTTACTATCTCAACTCATCAAAAAATTGTGTTGATATCTTGTAGAATGTAATTTCCGACACGGGTTGATACCATTATAAATTAGTGTATAATTTCACATTTCTTGAATTATGAGCATTTGACTTAGTTGAAATTTAATAATTTCACATTTGACACTACCTAACACGTTTGGAGAGAGGCAAATTTAATGTGTCAATTTTCTAACAAACGAAGAACACAAATATGATGAAGATTAGTAATGTATGGGGAAATGCACTCAAATATATTAATTTTTTTAACTCTAACATAGTAAAGTAATACCCTTTTATGACATTTTAAAGCTTTTATCTATTTATTCAAAAAAAATAATAGGGAAAACTACATAAATGGGCCATAAAACCCAAAATAATTACATGTTCATACCCAAACCCAAAGTAATTCAAGATAAACCCGTTCTCTCAAAATAATTACAGCTCATACCCTCCCTTCATGAAGGTTCCTAATGTCAATGAAATTGATAAATATTTAGAAACCTTCTTGTTGGGAAATATGCCTATCAATATAAACTACTATCCACCATGCCCAAATCTAAGTATCACCATTGGTTGTCGCTGACACTGCAATGTGTCCTGCATCACTCTACTCCTCTAGGACGACACGGGAAGGATATATATCCTAGGGACTAAAAGTGATAACTGGATCCACGTAAATCCAATCAAAGGCACCTTAGCAGTTAGTATATATAGGTGACTCGTTGAAGATCATGAGCAATGTGTAGAAATTGATTAGAGTTGGGCTCAAATATTTGTACCACTATTTGTGAATGCTAGTCNAGATGAAAAGAAAAGACTCGCAAGTGTGGAAATTTTCTCTGTATCGATTCTCTTAATACTCAGTTACAAGAGTCCTTAAATAGAAAACATTATAGATAAAAAAAACACGTTTACTCTCCTAATAATTCTGAATATAAAAACTGACTCCACTACTCCTATAACCTAAAGACTAGGAAACAACTTAATGACTCCTAAACAAATGCAACAACCTAACTACTAAACCACGTCTGATCATGTTGCCAACAAAAGGCCTTCTGGTAAAGCATCACTATATTTTGGTAAAATTTGATGTTTTAATATATAAATTTATTGTTATCTAATGTTATTGTATTGTCAAATTTGTTATTATGTAATGACAAAAAGTGTCCCTTTACGTAACCAGTGAGTTGGTATGATTATGTCGTTATCTTGTTTTATTCTAATCATTCAATAATCTTATGTTACCCTTTATCCTACTTTTTGTATATAATAACTTTACTCCATATTTTTTTCTTTGTAATATGTTAAGTTTATTCTTCTAATTTTTGGTGTTAACATTCCGATAATTTTAAATTTGAACTCTATAATTTGAAAACTGTGATTTCTTTAAAGCAAATACCTTATATAGAATAAGAAAAAACACGTACTCATGATGGGTAGTAACTATCTCTGCCATCAATTGAAGATCTGGAGTTTAGAAATGAATTTGCATTCAGTTTTAAATCGAATACTAAATACAAATAAAGAGGGGATAAAACACCTACTTAAGTGATTCTTATCATTTTCTAAGATAGTGACCGGTATAAACTATCTCCATCATCAACTATAGATTCTGAGTTTAGAATGAATTTACTTTCTCTCCTAAGGCTGGTATGAAATATAGGGTTACAACCCCCCTCCCCCCAATCATCAAAGATTGTGATAAATAGTATCTCAATGACGAGACTGGTATCAAATGTCGAGTTTTGATTATCAAATACTACGTAAAGTCTACAAAAATATTCACCCTAACAACAAAAACACATTAATGAAAATATGATTCTTCAAATCCATCCAAGTTTGGCCTGATCATTGACCCATTTATTTACTAGCTCAACTCATTAAAATATTATGTTGATATGTTGTAGAATATAGTTTCTGACCTTTTAACCAATATAAATTAGTGTATAATTTCACATTTCTTTAATTTTGAGCATTCTGCATAGTTGAAATTTAATAATTTCACATTTGGCACTATCTAACATGTTTGGAGAGAGGTAAATTAATGAGTCGATTTTCTAGCAAACGAAGAACAAAAATATGATGGAGATTTAGTAATGCACTCAAGCATATGGAATTTTTTCTTCTAACAGATTTAAGTAGTACTTCTTTTATGAATTTTTAAAGGTTTTTCCTATTCCAATAGTTTGCTCACAGTCCTTAGGAGACGCAGAAGTAGTTGAGGTTTTATAGGTACGTCTTATTGTATTCATAGATTGTTGTAGAGGATTATTTCATGAGAGAGTAGGTAGTCAAAGCCCTACTCTGATTTGTAGGTACACTTTTGGATATTAATGCAAAATATGAATTTTGCCGAAAAACATTTTCCTATTTACTGAATAATAATAATACACATTTGGTATATGTCCCCATCAAATCTTCTCAATTGTGACAATAATTTATAGCTATAAAATTATAGTATTTAGAGTAAAATAAAGTATTAAATGATAGTAGTACTATTTTTACTGATAATTTTTTATGGATATAATAGAGTACGTAAATTTCAATAAAATATTATTCAAACAAACCACAATTCATATATATGACACCAAGAAGTCACTTTACCAATTTCCATTTCTAGAAGATATATTTTACGATGATGATGTTTGATTAAACTTAAAAGAAAAACAATTGAAACACCAAAAATAAAATAATTCAAGAATTTTTATTTAGTTCATTAATATATCATCCATATACCCACACCCCACTCCCTTAAAATAAAAGAATAAAGAAATAATTTTTTTCCTCTTTTGATGTTCGATATTCATGTTGAATCTAACTAAAATTGAATTCGTGCCAGAAAATATTACTTGAGAGTAAATAACTCCCTAAATAAGGTGAAACTTTTTTCGTAGAAACTCAAACCTAAAACATCTGGTTAAAATTGAAAAAGTACAATCTACTTCACCATTCAAAACCAATTCCGCTTCGCACCCCTACCCCTTGTTGGGTTTGAAAGTGATTGGGGTGTTATGCAGAAGCTTACAATTGTGAATCATATGGTCAATCATGGGATCCCAATTGAAGTTTATGAAGATTTGAAAAATGTAGCACACAAGTACTTTGAATTGCCAATTGAAGAAAAAGTTAAGTATTATAAAGAGAGCTATAGTGCTGGTTAATCTGTGTTAATGTTTCGGAGTGCTAATGGTGAGAAAAATGAGAGTTTTTGAGTGGAGGGATAGTATAAAATATGGTTGTAATCCACAAAATGATAACAATCTTTGTCCTTCTCAAACACGGTAACTTTTTGGGTTTTCAGTTCTGTGTAATTTATAAGTCACGTATTTTTGAGTAAGTAAAAAAACATACTTGTAGTATTACTTTTTTTATGAGTTACATATCTTTAACTGTAAAATGTTTGCATTTTTTTATCTGAATTATTATTAGCTATTTATAAAAACAATCCTCAAAAATTACTAGACCAAGTGTCTAAATACAATCACAAAAGGTTGTCTCACAAGTTAATTAGGTATAAAATTTTATCCTAATGGCAACTGCATCATTCATTTTGAGATGTGTTTTGGTAATTAGTTGATGTTAAATCAAATAGGAGACTTGCAAAAAATGTGTTGCTTCTGGTGTAATTTTGACCATTATCTCTAAATTTTATAAAGGTGTAAATAACTTAAATCATAATTATGTTGCATATGTAGGAATTTTTTTTTATCCTTTTTACAATAATATAACTAGTATGATTCCGCAAGTAGGGTATGGAGAGGATAGGATGTACGCACAACTTATTTCTACCTTTGTGGGGTAAAAATGTTGTTTCTAATGGACTATCAAAACACTCTTAGTGAAATTCTTGACTTTAACATTAAATTACGCTGCCATTAAATTTCGTACGCTCTTAACGAAATTCCTAACTTTGTCAAGTATTGGAGTATCAAAAGTGGGCTAAACTAGTTGCTAAAAAGATGTTAGAGGTGCCGTTGAAGGATCTCAATGTCAATGAAATTGATGATTCTTTACAACCTCTCTTGATGGGAACTATGGATATTAACATAAACTACTATCCACCATGCCCAAATCCTGATCCTGGTTACCTGTGTCTGCATCATAATAAGATGCAGGCCAAATGACATCAGTGCATTAAATGTACGAGTATGCAAGAGGAATTCTAAAACAAGACATAAGCTTGAAAATAATTGAAGAACTTACCTGGCTCAACTCAACTCAACATAATTGAATTCATTTCAATATAAAACAATTTAAAAACAAGTGCAATATAAAGAAAAGTTGTTTAAAACATGATGTCAACTCTGTGTGTATGCAAAGATACATATAACTCTGAAATGTATGTAGAAATACAAATAACTGTGTATATAAAAATACAATTTATTCTATGGGGTTTCTCTAACCGACAACCATCACGTAAGAGCTATTGTGATGATACAACGTTTTGTCTCACACTGCCAGGGCCATCCTATACCTTGCCGAGGGTATAGACCCTGAACTACTAAGTGGATCCACTAGCCTATGCTAAAAAGCACTAAAGGAATCATCTAAAAGTATGACCCCTTTTCTACCCATGGTGGCTACATGGTTTATGGGGGCTGTGAGTTGTCTGAACTCTCCCCCATATCGGTGCTCAATACTACTCCCAAAATATGATACTAGCTCTTATGTTTAAAAACATACTTCGTTCTGTGATTTGAGATAATTTCTCAAAAACTTAGCTCAAAGGCTATCTTGGAAATCAAAGTTTCCTCTCTTGCTTAATTGTGAAAGCACTTACTCTTTTTCTGAAAACTAGCTCAAAGGCTCTTTGGAAATCCCAGTTTCCGTTCTTATCTAAATGTTAAAACATTTTAAACTCTTTGGGAATACATAGTCCCCATATACTTTTGAAGAATTGAACTTCAACTTT
This sequence comes from Solanum stenotomum, assembly GCF_019186545.1. Classification (NCBI taxonomy): domain Eukaryota; kingdom Viridiplantae; phylum Streptophyta; class Magnoliopsida; order Solanales; family Solanaceae; genus Solanum; species Solanum stenotomum. Next base: position 32,498,512 of record NC_064292.1, read on the forward strand.
ACTTTTTACTGAACTCAAAACTCAAGTCTTAAACCAAATTTAAATCATTTGTAAAAGATTTTTGGAAGAATCTATGAATTTCTCTTAAATTGACTCTTAACTGATCCTTGAATTGAATTCTGTATTCAAGGATTGAGATTTGTGTTATGTAAGATCTCATGACGTTTAGGAGTGTTTTTAGATAGCTAAACATGAGAAAATATCAAGAATTCACTGTCAGAAAGTTGGTCCGTGACGCGGAGATGTATTTAAATTTTTGGTCGCGAAATCAATATTGAGGCAGAATGGTCTGTGACCGCTCCGCGACGTTAGGGGAAAATTTTCAAATCTGAGGAAAAGGTACCCAGATTTGCCCGACTTGTTCCTTCTTCGTTTTCTTGCCCCAATTCACCTAAGTTCGATTCTTTTTCTCCATATCTCTTTAGATTCAGGTACCCATAGCATATACAAAAGAATATAACTCAAAACATCTCTAATAATCAATCTTAAACTCTCAAGAACTCCTCAATCTCATCCCAAATTCAAGAACGAAAGCAATTCAAGAAATACAACTCAAGAACATCAAGTTCTCAATCTTTTTAGGATAAAATTACATTGAATAATACATGTTTGGCGCGTGGGTGAACGAAACCAACGCTGTATGAACTCACATGCCTCGTAGTGATCACCCCTTGATGAAATCTACATGCGATTCGTGAAGATCTGGACGATTCTTTTTTCCTTTCCTCCTTTCTCCTCTTTTTTTCTCTTTTCTCAAAATCCTAACTCTTTTCCCAAAAGCGTAAATTGACTAAGATCAGTTTAGACCCCAATTAATTACCTAAAAATGAAATAAAATAATTGGGTAAGGAAAAGACCATAATGCCCCTCTAAAATCCGGATTGGGCATTTCCTTATTTGAACAACCCTACTTCCAATGGGCATATCTCCCTCATACGAACTCGAAATCACGCAAACTCAGCGGCGTTGGAAAGATTGTTCCAAGATATTTCCTATTATATCTAGAAACACACCTAACTCATCCTTATCTAGAAGTTATGGTCGTTTGAAGTTCACCAAAAACTCAACTTTAACACAATTAATATTTTCTAGAATTTTTTTATACTTTCCAAAAATGACTATTTCCTCTTTTTAATTTCTTTCTAGTTACAGGGTGTTACAATTTTAATCTACAATTTTTTTGTTATGATAATATTATTGTATTGTTAAATGTTTTATCATGTAATGACAAAATTTCTCTCTTTACATAACCAGTGAGTTTGTATGAATGTGTCGTTATCTTGTTTTGTTCTAATCATTTAATAATATTATTTTACCCTTTATCCTACTTTTTTTTTATAATAACTTTACCTAATATTTTTTTCTTTGTAATATTGTAAGTTTATTCTTGTAATCGTTGGTGTGTAACACTATGATAATTTTCAACTTGAACTCTATAATTTGAAAAATGTGCTTTCTTTAAAGCGGATACCAAATATAGAATAAGGAAAAACATGTACTGATGATAGGTGTAGTAATTATCTCCGGTGTCAACTAAAGATCTTGAGTTTAGAAATGAATTTGCGTTCAGTTTTAAATCAAATAGTGAATACTAAATGAGGGGAAAAACTCAAAGTTAATTGACATTTATCATTTTCTAAAATCCTGACAAGTATCAACTATCTCCTTCATAAATTATAGATTTGGAGTTTAGAATGAATTTACTTTACTCTTAAGACTGGTATCAAATTTAGGGTGACGAAACCCCTCAATTATCAATGATTGTGATAGGTAGTCTCTCAATGATGAAAACTGAGACCAAATGTCATGTTTTTATTATCAAATACTATGTAAATTGTACAAAAATTCACCCTAAAAACAGAAACTCATTCATGAAAATATGATTCGTCAAATCCATCCTAGTTTGGCCTGATTATTGACCCATTTATTTACTAACTCAACTCATTAAAAAATGTGTAGATATGTTGTAGAATATAGCGTGTGACCCTTTAACCATTATAAATTAGTCTATAATTTCACATTTTTTGAATTTTGGGCATTTGACATAGTTGAAATTTAATAATTTAACATTTGACAGTATTTATCACGTTTGGAGAGAGGCAAATTAATGTGTCGATTTTCTAACAAATGAAGAACACAACTATGATGAAGATTTAGTAATGTATGGGGAAATGCACTGAAGCATATAGATTATTTTTACTCTAACAGATTTATGTAATACTGTTTTTATGTCTTTTTAAAGCTTTTTCCTATTTATTCCAAAAACAAAATAAGGAAAACTACATAAATGGGTCATTAAACCCAAAATAGTTACATGTTCATACCCAAACCGAAAGTAATTCAAGAAATACCCATTCTCTAAAAAATAATTACAACTCATACCCTCCCTTCATGAAGGTCTCAATATTATTGAAATTTATAAATCTTTAGAACCTCTCTTGATGGGAAATGTGTCTATAAGCATAAACTACTATCAATTATGTCAAAATCCAAGTATCACTATTGGTTGTCGCCGACACTGCAACGTGTTCTTCATCACTCTACTCCTCCAAGATGACACAAGAAGCCTATATGTCCTAGGGACTAAAGGACATAACTGTATCCACGTAAATCCAATCAAAGGCACCTTAGTGGTCAACATATATAGGTGACTCGTTGCTAATAATGAGTAACGATCGATACAAGAGTATCGAACAATATGTAGTAGTTGATTCGAGTAGGGCTCGAATATACGTACTGCTTTTTGTGAATGCTAGCTTTGATAGTGTCATTGGTCCATTTCTACAAATGCTTAATGATAAAGAAAAACTAGTGTACAAACATGTCCTGTTTTCTGATTATTGGGATAATTTCTTCCGTAAGAGGCTTCTGCTAAAGCAACGCTAGCTTTTACTAAAATTTGATGTATTAATCTACCAATATCTTGTTATGTAAATGGTATTGTATTGTCAAATTTGTTATTGTGTAAGGCTAAAAAGTGTCTCTTTACTTAACGAGTGATTTGGTATGATTGTATCGTTATCCTGTTTTGTTCTAATCATTCAATAATCTTATTTTTCCCTTTATCCTACTTTTTGTTTTATAATAACTTAACTCTATCTTTTTTTCTTTATAATACTGTAAGTTTATTCTTATAATCGTTGGTGTGTAACACTGTGATAATTTTAAATTTGAACTCTATAATTTGAAAAATGTGATTTCTTTAAAGCGGATACCGAATATAGAACAAGAAAAAACACGTATGCATGATTGGTAATAACTATCTCAACAATCAATTAAAGATCTCGAATTTAGAAAAGAATTTGCATTCAGATCGGATACTGCATACAAAAAATGAGGGGAAAAACATCTACTTAAATAATGCTTATCATTTCTTAAGATCGTGACCAGTGGAAACTATGTCCATCATCAACTATAGATTTTGAGTTTAGAATTAATTTACTTTCACTACTAAGACTGGTATGAATTGTAGGGTTGTAACCACCCCTCCCCCCAAAATCATCAAATATTGTGATGAATAATCTCTCAATGACGAAAACTGGTTTCAAATATCGATTTTTGATTATCAAATACAACGTAAAATTTACAAAAAATTCACCCTAACAACAAAAACTCATTAATAAAAATATGATTCGTCAAATCCATCCTCGTTTGACATGATTATTGACCCATTTATTTACTAGCTTGACTCATAAAAACCTGTGTTGATATGTTGTAGAATGTAGTTTCCGACCTTTTAACCAGCATAATAGTGTATAATTTCACATTTCTTGAATTTTGAGCATTTGACATAGTTGAAATTTAATAATTTCACATTTGATACCATCTAGCATGTTTGGAGAGAGGTAAATTAATGTGTTGATTTTCTAGCAAATGAAGAACACAAATATGATGAAGATTTAGTAATGCACTCAAGCATAAGAAATTTTTTTCGTCTAACAGATTTCAGTAGTACTGCTTCTATGACTTTTTAAAGATTTTTCCTATTCCAACAGTTTGATTGCAATCCTTAGAAGGCGCCAGAAGTAGTTGATGTTGTACGATTAGTTCTTATTATATTCATAGATTGTTGTAGAGGTTTATTTCATGAAAGAGTAGGTAGCCAAAGCCCTACTCTGATTTGTAAATACACTTTTGGATATTAATGCAAAAATCTGGATTTAAAAAAAAATTTGTATTTACTCAAAAATAATAATAATATACATTTGGTATATGTCTCCATCAAATCTTCTCAATTGTACTAATAATTTATAGCTATAAAATTATAATATTAAAAGTAAAATGGAATATTAAATTATAGTAGTACTATTTTTACTGATAATTTTTTATGGATATAATATAGTACACAAATTTCAAAAAAAATTATTCAAACAAATCCCAATTCATGTAAATGAAAGCAAGAAGCCACCTCACAAATTTCCATTTCTACAAGATATATGTTATGATGATGATGTTTGATTAAACTTAAAAGAAAGAAAAATTGAAACGCTAAATAAAAAATATAATTCAAGAATTTTGTTTAAGTCATCCATATACCCACACCCCATTCCCTTGAAATAATAGAATGAAGAAATTATTATTTTCCTCATTTGATGTTTTGATAGTCATATTAAATCTAACTAAATTTGAATCCTTGCCAGAAAATCTTACATTGAGATTAAATCACTCCCTAACAAAGGTGACTCTTTATTCAAAAAACTTGAATCTAAAATGTATGGTTAAAACTGAAAAAATACATTCTATTCCACCATTCAAAACTGACCCCGCTTCTCCCCCCTCCCCCTTGTTGCGTTTGAAAGTGATTGGGGCGTTATGCAGAAGCTTACAATTGCAAATCATATGGTCGATAAATTAGATGAAAAGTAAAAGCATACGAAAAATATATTATTGATATGATTTGGCTTAACAACCTACATATTATAAAACTAGTATGGAAAAAGCATAAGCATATTGGGGAAAATATCCCCCTAAGCTAAACTCTTAAACGTCTACATTGTGAATGTTCTTGGTATGAGAAGGTGTGCAATCAATTTATATGATTCCATACTTTTCATCTAAAGTAAATAATAAACCAAATATGAAAGAAAATTATATTTTCCTTTCAGGAAAAGTTGAAGCATTTATGGTAATACTTTGACTTTCCTTCAAGAGAAAAATAAACTTCAAATAAGGTAAGAAAATCAGGCCAAAACTCCAACGCCCCTCCTCCCTCAAACCCACTATAAAAACCCCAAATCTCCTTCTTCCATCATTTCATAGCCAACCCCCCTTATCCGCCCTCCCACACCCCTCTCAAAACCCACCATAAAAAACCTCCAAAATTTCCTTCTTCCATTAGTACATACTCATCAAGATTCAACTCACAATGTATTCAACCAAAAGAACACATACTAGACTAATCTCAAATTGACAATCAAGAATCAATCCCAACAATTACTTTATCAAATTTTGACGATTTAAATGTTGAAAAATCAATTCAAGAAGCAACAAGCAAGTGAGGCTTCTTCCAAAACATCAATCATAGGATCCCTATTCAAGTTCTTGAAGTTTTGAAAAATGTAGTACACAAGTACTTTGAATTGCTAGCTGAAGAAAAAATTATGTATTACAAAGAGAGCTATAGTGATGGTGAATATGTGTTGATGTTTTGGAGTGCTATTGGTGAGAAAAATTATAAAGTTTGGGACTGGTTGGATAGTATAAAATATGGTTGTAATCCACAAAATGATAGCAATCTTTGGCCTCCTCAAACAAGGTAACTTTTTGGGTTTTCCGTTTTGTGTAATTTATAGGTCACATGTTTTTGAGTAAGTAAAAAAACATACTTGTAGTATTACTTTTTTCATGAGTTTCATATCTTTAACTGTAAGGTATTTGTGTTTTCTATCTGAATTATTGTTAGCTATCTATCAAAACAAACCTCAAAACTTACTAGACCAAGTGTCTAAATATAATCACAAAAGGTTGTGTCACAAGTTAGTTAGGCATAAAATTTAATCCTAATGGCAACTGACTCATTTATTTTGAGATGTGTTTTGGTATTTAGTTGATGATAAGTCAGATAGGAGACTTGCAAAAATGTGTTACTTCAGGTATGTTTTTGATCATTAGCTCTAACTTTTATAAAAGTGTATATAACTTAATTTAGAATTATATTGCATATGTAGGAACTTTTTTTTTTTTTTTATCCTTTTTAACATAATATATCTTCTATAGTTTCACAAGTATGGTATGGAGATGATAGGATGTATGCATATATTATTTCTACCTTTCTGGGGGTAAAATTGTTATTTCTGATGGACTATCGAAACGCTCTTAGTGAAATTCTTGACTTTGACATTATATTACCTTGCCATTAAATTTCGTATGTTTTTAAGGAAATTCCTAACTTTGTCACTTGTTTATAGGAACCAAGTCTTGGAGTATCAAAAATGGGCTAAACTACTTGCTAAAAAGTCGTTAGAGGTGCTATTGAAGGGTCTCAATGCCAATGAAATTAATGAATCTATAGAACCTCTCTTGATGGAAACTATGGCTATCAACAGAAACAACTATCCACCATTCCCAAATCCAAGTATCACCATTGGGGCCTTGCCGACACTGCGACGTGTCTTGCATCACTCTACTCTTCCAGGATGACATGGAAGGCCTATATGTCTGAGGGACTAAAGGCGATAATTGGATCCACGTAAATCCAATAAAAGACGATTTAGTGGTGAACATAGGTGACTCGTTGCAGACCAAGAAAAATGATCGATACTAAAGTATCGAGCATTGTGTAGCAATTGATTCGAGCTAGGCTCGAATATCCCTATCGGTAGTTTTGAATCATAGCCTTGATAGTGTCATTGGTCCATTTCAACAAATGCTGAAAGATAGAGAAAAACCAGTGTACAAACATGTCTAGTTTCTTAATTTTTGAGATTATTTCTTTCGTAAGAGGCCTTCTGGTAAAGCATCACTATATTTTGCTAAAATTTGATATTTTCATCTACAAATTTTTTATTATGTGAATGTTATTGTATTTCTAATTCGTTATCATGGAATGACAAAAACTCTCTCTTTACATAACTAGTGAGTTGGTATGATTGTGTCATTATCTTGTTTTGTTCTAATCATTTAATACTCTTATTTTACCCTTTATTCTTCTTTTTGTTTATAATTACTTTACCCAATATATTTTTTTTGTAATATTGTATGTTTATTCTTCTAATGGTTGGTGTGTAACACTTTGATAATTTTAAACATAAACTCTATAATTTGAAAAATGTGCTTTCTTTAAAGCAGATATCGAATATTGAATAAGAAACAACATGTACTCATGATGGGTAGTAATTATCTGTGCCGTCAATTAAAGATCTCGAGTTTAAAAAAGAATTTGTATTTAGTTTTAAATCAGATACTGAATAGAAAATGAGGGGAAAAACATCTACTTAAATGAAACTTATCATTTTCTAAGATTGTGACAAGTATCAACTATAGATTTCAAGTTTAGAATGAATTTACTTTCACTCCTAAGACTAGTGTCAAATTTAGGGTGATGAAACCCCCTAATCATCAATGATTGTAATACGTAGTCTCTCGAAGACGAAAACTGGTATCAAATGTCAAGTTTATATTATCAAATACTACGTAAATTCTACAAAAAATTCACCTCGAAAAGAAAAACTCATTAATGAAAATATGATTCGTCAAATCCATCCAAATTTTACCTGAACATTGAACCATTTATTTACTAGCTCAACTCATTAAAAAATTGTGTTGATATGTTGTAGAATGAATTTTTCGACCCTTTAATAATTATAAATTAGTGTATAATTTCACATTTCTTAAATTTTGAGCATTTGGCATAGTAGAAATTTAATAATTTCACATTTGACACTATCTAACATGTTTGTAGAGAGGCGAATTAATGTGTCGATTTTGTAACAAACGAAGAACAAAAATATGATGAAGATTTAGTAATGTATGGGGAAATGCAATCAAGCATATTAATTGTTTTATTCTAACAGATCTAAGTATTACCGTTTTTATGACTTTCTAAAGCTTTTTCCTATTTATTTCAAAAAATAGGGAAAACTACATAAATGGGTCATAAAACCCAATATAATTACATGTTTGTAACATCCCGCAATAGAAAGAGCTAAATTTAGAAAGAAAGAAATTGGAAATAGCCAAATTTGAAATTTTGCAAGTTATGTTTGAGTTGTGAGTTTTGGGTCAACTTCAAACGGCCATAACTGTTAGTACAAGATGAGTTATCTAGCCCATAAGATATCAAATGAAAGGTTTTTTAATATTCTTTCTAACGCCACCGAGTTTGTTAAATTTCTAGTTCGGATGAGGGAGATATGCTTGTTTGAAGTCAGCTTGTCCAGTTAAGGAAAGTTACTTGAATTAGTGAGGGGTATTTTTGTCTTTTCCTTACCCCATCAGGTTAAAACGTTTTTAGTATTATTTTAGGGGTCAAAACTGATTTGGGTCAGTTTTGACAATCCTAAATTACACTTACGGTTTTGAGAGGAGTTCAAGAAGAGGAAAAGAGGAGAAAAAGATGAACGAACAAGATCTCTTGGGAATCGAGGATTTGTTTCGCCAAATTGAGGTAAGTAAGTTTTCATAGTGTTGGGTTCGTTCACCCACACACCCATCATAAGTTTCTTTTTCGAATCTATTCATAAATATTTAGAAAGTTAATGTTCTTGATGAGTGTTCTTGAAGTGTTTCTTTCGTTCTTTAATTAGGATGGGTTTGATGAGTTCTTCAGACAAATTTATTGAGTTGAGAGTTGTTTTTGAGTATATTCTCATGTACTTGTATTGGTTAATTGAATCTAAGGAAAATTTGAGGATTACAATCGATTCTAGACGAATTAGGATCAAAAAATGAGAAGAAAAATTCGTTGGAATGTTTTGGGGGAGGGCTGGGGCGGCGCGCCCTAGATACACCAAATGGGATGGGGTGGCATCCCAACAGTGAACCAAAAGGCAGCCTTATATGTTCAGGGGTTGGCTCCCCGCCCCATCCGTGCGCCAGGTTTCTTGCCCCAACCCTTTTTCCGATGTTTGCTCGTCGAAGTTCTTTTAAAGTGTACCATTACTTTGCATTGATTATAACTATTCTAAAATACATATAAACATCGAGAATTCATTTATAACATGAATCCCAACCCTTGAATTCGTAATTCAAATTCAAGGTAGAGTTAAGAGCAAAGTCTTGAGAGTTCTTTTGAGTCATTTTGAGAAGTCTTTTACAATTTTCTAAAACTTGTTTAAGACTTGAGTACTTGAGTTTGAGGATGAGGAGAGTTGAGTTTCATTTCTTCAAAGTGAATACATGGGAACTAAGTATTCCCAAGAGTAAATGTTTTTGCATTTAAAATTAGGGGAAACCTCGATTCGGAATGAGTTCATGAGGAGTGTTTGAGTATAATATCTTTTAAGAGAACCTTTGAGTAATGATCTCAAAGCTTGAGGATGAGGAAATGTTTTAAAACATATGAGCTAAGTTATATTTTGGGAGTAGTATTGAGCATCGATATGGGGACGAGTTCAGATAACTCAAAGTCCTCATAAGCCATGTAGCCAATGTGGATAGAAAGAATCATACTTTTTAGATCATTCCTTATTGATTTTAAGCATAGATTAATGGATGCACTTTGTTGAGGAGTTCCATACCCCGACAAGGTATAAGTGTCACAAACTGAGCCTACACCTTGGTCATGGTTGTCACTCGAGCCTACATTCCTTGGCCTGGCTTAACTCTTAGCGGAATACTTACTCATAAATAAGATCCACCCAAAAGATAAACTTTATTCAACTGTCTCAAAATATAAACTCAAAATGTTTTAGAAATAAACATTCAACTAGCCAAAGTGGCAACTCAAGTCTCAAAATAAACAACTGAAAACTAAAAAACTAATGAACTTTTTCTATCTATCTATGAAGCTTTTAATACTATGAGGGATGTTGATGTGTCTGAGATTTGGACTCATTTAGGGCTTTGTTTTGATAGTGTTAGTGTCCTAAAATACCTAATTTATACTATAAACTGATGTTAAAGCATTGATTTTCAGGTATAAGAGCTAAGGAGAAGGACAAGGACACTACTAGGGAAAAATGAGCAAAACAAGCTGAACAAGTGGAAGAAAGAAGTTCCCGGTGATCGCCAAGACCACCCAGTGAACCGCCGAGTGGAATTTCAGCTCGCTTAATGTTCCAGTGTTCCAGCCCTAGGAAAAAACCATGTTGGCGACAAAAGTGAGCATTCAGCGAATCGCCAATCGATTCTGCGACAACACACTAGATCGCCCAAAGTTACATAATTTGGGATGTTGAGTACCAATGCAAAAGGGTGACAGAAGAGAGCAAAAGGGCGCTGAACCACTCGTCTCGCCCGACTTACCTCGCCTAATGGCTTTTCAGGCTAAATTTTGGGAAACTATAAATTGGATTTTGAGTAGTTCTCACCCAGATATTATTGTTCCCATTCTAGAGTTAAAGTTTTCTCTTAGTTTTGTAGTTCTTATTGTAGACTTTGATGATTTTGAAGCTCAATTTTGAGGATTTGCAAGTTAGTTTATAAATTTCTTCAATTTGGACCATTGTAAAGACTTGGGAACATTTACCCAGATCATGGAAAATGTATTTGGTAATCGTTTTCCTATTTTTATGATGTGTGGCTACAACTCTAATTCTTGGGGTGTGATTATGGGTTGAATTAGCTTATGGGTTTTGTTAATAACTAATTTAAATGCTATATTGAAATGGGTTTAATCATTGGTTGTGTTTTAATCTATGAATTGTAGTTGAAAATACAGTTCTAACTTTGAGTTCATAGCTTGCTTGAGAGAGGGGTTTTTTAACCAAAACTTTTAATTAATGGTTTGTAGTTATTGGGTTGATATGGGTTCAACTTGAGAGAGTGAATCCCAAACCTAATCCTACCCATTTTTATCGATAGAAAGGATGTATTGAGGTTGTGGGCTGTTCTTATTTGTTAAGATTGTTGATGTTCGAGAGAAATAACTTGAAACGGGATAGTTGTTCGAGAGAAAATTATTTCAATCATAGTCCAGCCTACCCACTGATATTTAGCTACCTATTAGTAGTTTCAATTAACCATATAACGAAATTTGCCTATAATAAATCACATCCCGAGAATTCCTCATTATATTTTTATTTTTTCTTGTTTTATTGTGTTGTAGCTGATAATTGCAAACCAAACCCCCCATCTGACATTTGTTGTCACCCCCTTAGACTTGTTTACATGTTTTTGTTTCGATAATTTATATTCCTATAATTGTTTGGACCACCATTGTACTTCATAACTGAATTTTAACATGTATCGCTCACTGTGGGTTTGACCCCAACTCTTCATTGGGTTTTATACTACATAACGATCATTTGCACCTAGAATTGGATGAGGTGTGCTTGAAATGTTATCAAAATGGCGCTGTTGCCGAGGAGTGGTGTTGTTTAAAATTCTTTTATTGAAGTTGAATTGTGATCTTTTTGGTTGTAGTTAATCGACTTACTTTAGTTTTTATTTTGTGTTGCTTATGTTGAACAGAGGAAGAGATGATTGTAAATGGGAGTAAGGGTAGCCAAGTGGGACACCAAGAAAATATTGGGAATCTTAATGATTTGAATGACCCAATCCAATTGGGTGGTGTTGGTGCAATACGTCTACCTCCAATTGAAGGTAATACTGTCTTCCATGTTACTAGCACAATGCTACCGATCCTCCAAATTAAAAGGTCTGCATGGAGGATTGGCTCATGAAGACCCTTATGAGCATATCCGGAACTTCGTGGACTTTTGTGGTCTGTTCTCATTCAAGAACGTATCACAAGAATTAGTCTGTCTCAGGTTATTCCCATTCTCATGGGTGAGGATAGTAAATTGTTAGTTGAGTTTCTGGGGGATTCTATCACCTCTTGGGATGAATTGACAACAACATTCAATGTGAGATTCTTTCCCCCATAAAAATTATGACACTGAGGGATAATATCCAATGTTTCAAATGCTTGGAAGGTGAACCTATCCATGCGACGTGGTTGAGGTTTAAGAAGTTGGTACTTCATTGTCCAACCCATGGGCTGCCAAATCATATATTGCAGCAGTGATTTTATAAGAGCCTTCACTCGGTGAACAAAAGAGTTGCTGATCAACTTGTTCCTAGAGGTAAAATGCAACAACCCTATGAAGTAGCATCTCAACTCCTTAATGGCATGACCAAGATAAATAGAGCATGATATACTCGTGAGGACCAAGTGTCCCCTCTCACTTTTAGAATGACATAAGAGCAGATCGAAAAAGATCAAGAGAGGGATCAAAACATAGCCAAAATGATGACCCAGCTGGACATCTTGGCAAAAAATATGATGGGCAGTACTATGAAGGGTGTTAATGTTGTGGGTGTTTGTGGAGCAAACCTCAAAGAAGCTCAGTTTGAGGCACTTTATAATGAGGAAGTGAACTTACTAGCTAACCAAGGAGGTGGATATCGAGCAAGCTATCCAAGGCCGGGTGGAAACCCGGGTTGGAATACAGATGAGGGATGGAGAGACCGTGACAAAGAATGGTGTGATCGTAATGCCATTTGGAAGGAAAGAGAGGGTGACAAGGATAGGTACGTCCCACCCCATGAGCATCAAAAGCCCAAGGAGTTTGAAAATGTTCGTAAGAAAAACATGGTCTCACGTATTCTCAATAAAGTTGAAGGGTCGAAAAAATGTTAAAAGAGATGAAGGAGGATGTCTCTACACTCAATCAGACGATCACCTCCCATTCTGTGTCAATCAAGCAGTTGAAGACCCAAATGGGTCAGATTTCTTCTCATTTGGACCCAAGGCCAAAAGGGGGCCTTCCAAGTGATACTTTGGCAATCCCAAAGAATGATTCTTGAACAAGTATTTTTGTCGTGGCACGACGTTAACTAAGGCGCTTCTTGGAAGGCAACCCAAGTTTTAGATGCTTTAGTTTTGATTTTGAATAACAGGTGTTGATTGTGCAGGTTGAAAAGTAAAAAATGTTGGAAAATGGGTAGTTTGGCGAGCCAAAGTCCAGTTGGCGACATGCCGAACAGGTCGGTGAGCCCAGACTTGGACCGCTATTGGAACCACCAGGATTGAAGGGGAACTTTGTAAAACTTGGTGGGCTACATGCTCAATCGGCAACCTGGACTTTGTCCGCCAGTTGAATCCCCAAATTGCTGGGAGTCCTATAAAACTCGACGAGGTAAAATACCACTTAGCGAATCACCGAGTGGTTCGGCGAGCACGACTTACTCCACCGAAGGGAGCGCAAACTAAAAGGATTTAAAGGCCAAACGGTCTAAATTTCAAAATCCTTCATCTTCCACAATTTTTAACTCCTGTACCCTCTCACTCGACTTTAGATCTTTCATATTTTATTGTTTTTCCCTTCGTATCTTGTGAATTCTTTGCTCGGATTATGAAACTTTGCTTCCTAGCTTTACAACTCTTATTTTCGGCATTAAGGTTGGTTTTCCGAAACCTCTACTTTCATTGTGTGGTTTAAATCGAATGCAATCATTAATTTGTTGTTGATTTTTGTTGGGTAGTTGATTATAATCATTGTTTAATTGTTGGATTGCCTATAATTAATTAAAATGTGTTCTTTATTGTGCGTAATTGGTTGATTCCCGTGTTCTTGCTTGTTAGAATTGAGTCTAAATCGTTCGGTTGCGATGTAAATGTGTTGGGTCTAGTGGGGTCAAGTCTAAGTAACCCCGAACTGTGCTAAATGTCATAATTTACCCAATGATGGAGAGTTTAATGTCATTTTTAAGGGAAAAAGTTGTCAAATGGCCAATTTTGGCCAAATTGGGGGAAATCTGAGTATCCCGTGGGCCTGGGTAATATGTGTGTAACCTTAATTCAATGGTGTATGTGTTTAATTTTTTTTGGTGGCCGCGGGTTGATTTTGAGAATTGGGGTTGAAACTGGCATGAAATGCCATTAGGCGAGCCAAGTCGGGCTCGCCGAGTGGTTCGGCGCTCGCCAAGTCCCCCACAAATCGCCCTTAATTTCAAAAATTGGTTGAGTTTGTTCCGTAACTTTCAGCGAGATGCCTGAGCTCGCCGATTTCATTCAGCAACTCACTAAAACGCCTTCTTGATCGCCTTTCTGTGCCCCTAAACCCCTAAAATATGATGTAACTTTCAGCGAGCTACTCCTAGCTCGCCGATTGGTGTCAGCAATTCGCTGAATGGCCTGAACATCACCGATCTATCTTGATTTTTGCAATGGTACTTTTGGTGAGCTCGATCTGGCTTGCCAAAGTGACTCGGTGACTCGCCGAACGGTTCAACAAGTCTTTGTGCAACTCAGTTTCTGCTCTTTCTAGAGTTTTTTCTAACATTTTTCTATGTAGTTTGCAGGAATGGCTAGAACAAATTCGAATAATAGTGGCATGCCACCCCGAAAGTGGGTACGTGGATTCGTAATAAATGAGGATGCAATTGCTTCCAATGCCAAGGGCAAAAACTTACCTCCGAATGAAGGCAAGGAAAAGGGCAAAGCGCCATGGCCGAGACACCGGAGTACAACTCCGGTAGTGAGGGAGATTCCCATGATTCTCAGGACTCATTTTCTAAGCCTGAGGATGATCAGCTGCTGTAAACCCGAAGAGCAGAGCTTCGCTCCAAGGGGACGCATGATCCGTCTAGGATCCAATATCACAGAATTCCCCTCTTTCATCTCCAGCACAGAAGGTGGTTCCGGCACCACCGGTATAAGGTTCGGTCACTCAACTGGTTAAAGGCAGAGGGATTGAGGACCATCTTAGAGGAAAAAAGATTGTCCACAGACGGAGTAGTGGACAAACATCCAGAAGTGTGGGACACCCTCAGGTTCCACAGATTCAAGGTTTTCACCAAGCCTCGTGGCCTATACATTCCTACCTTGGTTCGAGAATTCTACTCAGCCTACAGTGATCTGGTATCTCAGGAGAAAAAGAAGGCTAGTGCCTTCAAACCAGTGGAGTTTGTGATGGTCTAAGGGAAGAAAGTTAGATGCAGCAGCAATGACATAAATATTGTGTTTGAGAGGGCTACAGGGTTCATGCATGACTACTAGAGCATGATCCAGACTCTGGATGACCTCAAGGGTTAGCTGGCACCCTTGATTTCTGACACCACCCTAAGGTGGATTGAGGCCGGAGCACCGATAGAGAAGAAAGACCTCAACATAGCAGGTCAGTATTGGTTTGGATTCATCAGCAACACGATCATGCCATCGCAGAATGAGTCCATTCTCCGCCACCCAAAGGCGGCCTTCCTCGGGTCTTTCATAGCCAGGAATCGACTTAATTTGGGTTTGATCATTGAGCAGGAGATGGACATAAGGGCCAAGCAGCGCCAGACATCTCTTCCCTTTCCTGTGTTGATAACCGAGTTATGTCATCGGGCTGGAGTTCCACATAATGAGAGGAAGGATGTTGAGATTACACCCACATCCACTACCGACATTTGACGCATAGAGGCCGAGTACACGAGAGATGAGGCTGACATGAGAAAAGCAGCTCCAGTAGACATATTCCCGGAGGTCAATATTGATTCACTACCTACAAAGGTAGTTATTACTACTCCGGTCGCTAGGCCTTCAGGTACTTTTAGCTCCGCTCCTTCCGACATTCATGGCTCTTTGCTGCTTCCCCACCCCCTAGATCTGCTGCCGGTACTACTACCTCTAGGCCTCTGATCACCCAAGCCATGCTTCTCAAGATAGGGAACCTAGCCCATTTTGTTGATATGCTTGCCTCCCGGCTAGAGACCGCAGTTCCCGGGATGATTGAGAGAGCTTTTACTGCTACATTGATGCCTATCAGGTCTTCTATTGATGCCCTCACATCGAGAGTAGAGGTTTGTGAGATAGGACAGGGTGCTACTGAGGAGGTGACGACCTTAAATGCCGATGTTGTTGAGCTGAGATAGGATGTGGACAATCTAAAGTCCACATATTTTACCTCATTATTCACGACGATGGAGATCCTAGATGACTCGAGTGCATATATTCCAGCCTGCTCTGAGGTGCCTCTGGCTACCACCGAAGATGATATTAGGGCTGATGTTGCTTCTGCTGAGTCTGAGACCGAGATAGATGAGGAGTAGCTTGATGTGTAGGATGAGGTTGTTTATGAGGACATGTCCGACTTAGAGGTTGCCATGTTCGAGACAGCTAGACAGGCCTCCCTGAGGGATACTTCCATGGCAGGCTCCAGTATAGCCAAGGTTGATGAGACACCGGGCACTGATGCCCACACGAATGGAGTGGCTGAGATGCAGACTTCACCCAGGCTTAGTCTAGCAGGATGACTTTTTCCCTCCCTCTTTGTTACCTTTTTATACTTTGTTTCTGTTTTAGTTGTATTTGAGGACAACTGCTTATTTTTGTTGGATGGGGTGAGGTATTTCTATACCTACCTCTTTGGGCTGTGTTGTGAATATTAGTTTTATGTAGATGATGTTTTTGTGGATTTTGAGCCAATGGTTTATATATTTATATCTTCATTGTGGTTTTGCGGTTGTTCTTAGCTTGTGACTCGGTGCTTTTGAATTGAAAGCGGTCTTTGAACCAATTTTTTTTTTAAAATCCACCTCTTGTGTGTATAAATGTGGTTGTTCTTGTGCAAGTTAAGTGTCAGTTGTGATCAATACCGATGACTTGATTATTGCTCTTAATTGAATGAAATGAATGTGCGGCTACGATGAAGCAAACTAAGTTACATAGGCAATATGTGAACTTTTAGCATCTCGTTGTGACTAGTCGGTTGTCGAATGAGTCTCTTGTAATGAACATTGCACGCTAGCTTGAAAGTGTGGAGTCTTGTTTGATATTGGTACCAATTTCTTGTGTGGTGAGGTCGATTTGAACATTGTATTTGATGACACCTACAACTTGCCCCATTGGTCTGATTGATTGAGTGAAGTGTACAATTGAAATGATCTTAGGCAAAATTTTTGAAAAGTGAGCCAAATTTGACAATATACCTCTTTGTGGCTAACCTTGTGAGATGTGTGAACCTACTTGACACCTTTTGAGCCTATCCTTTTCTTGGAAGAAACTTGAGCTACTTTTACCTCTTTATCCATTCACCCTCAATCTTCATGAAGTTTTGGTTTGTTTGAATAGCCAACTTAGGCCAAAAGCCTAAGTTGGGGGTGTGGTGAAAAAGAAGAAACTCAAAAAATGTGAAGAGCTCCCACTTTGATGGACCATTTTGAAAAACATGGAACCACTCCATATAAAAAAAAAAAGAGAAAAGAAAAATAATAGAAGAAAGAAAATAAAGAGACTGAAAAAGAGAGTTGTATGTGATTCTGGGACTTAAAATTGTTGAAGAATTCTGAGTGAATGTGGAATCATCTTTGTTGTGAGGGAAATTGAGTACCTTTGTTGAGCTTGAACTTGCATTTGAAGCAAGTATTGTGAACCTAAGTATCCTTGATAATGGTGAGTCACAATTTGAATCTTTGAGTGCACAATTGTGCATTGTATGTGTAGTTTGAACCGTTTGTGTGCATTCATGTTGAGTCTTATGCAGTACTATTTGAGACATCCTTATTGAACTGCTGATCTTTAGTTTACTTAAGGACAACTAAAAGTTTAATTTGGGGGTGTTGATGAGTCTGAGATTTGAACTCATTTAGGGCTTTGTTTTGATAGTGTTAGTGTCCTCAAATGCCTACTTTATGCTATAAACTGATTTTAAAGCATTGATTTTCAGGTATAAGAGCTAAGGAGCAAGGTAAGGACGCTACTAGGCAAAAAGGAGCAAAATAAGCTGAAGAAGTGGAAGAAAGGAGATCTTGGTGATCTCCAAGACCACTCGGTGAACCGTCGAGTGGCTCTTCAACTTGCTTTATGTTCTAGTGTGCCAGCCCTGGGAAGAAACCAAGTCGGTGACAAAAATGAGCATTCAGTGAATCAGCGATCGATTCCGCGACAACACAGTGGATTGCCCAAAGTTACAGAACTTGGGATGCTGAGAACTAATACAAAAGGGTGACGGAAGAGAGCAAAGGGCGGATCGCCAAACCACTCGGCGAGCCCGATATTGCAGTTCCCATTCTAGAGTTAAAGTTTTCTCTTAGTTTTGTTTCTTATTGTAGACTTTGAGGATTTTGAAGCTCAATTTTGAGGATTTGCAAGTGGGTTTCGAAACTTCTTCAATTTGGACCATTGTAAAGACTTCAGAACATTTACCCAGATCATAGTGAATGTATTTGGTAATCGTTTTCTTATTTTTATGATGTATGACTAAAACCCCAATTCTTGGGGTGTGATTATGTGGTTATGGGTTGAATTAGCTTATGGGTATTGTTAATTACTAATTTAAATGCTATATTGAAGTGGGTTTAATCAGTAGATGCGTCTTAATCTATTAATTGTAGTAGCAAATATGGTTCTAACTTTGAGTTCTTAGCTTGCTTAAGAGAGTGTTTTTGAACCAAAGCTTTTGATTAATGGTTTTAGGTATTTGGTTGATATGGTTTCATCTTCAGAGAGTGAATCCTAAACCTAATCCTACCCATCTTGCTTGATAGAGAGGATATAGTAAGGTTGTGGGTTGTTCTTATTTGTTAAGCTTCTTGATGTTCGAGAGAAATCACTTGAAACGTGATAGTTGTTCGAGAGAAAACTATTTCAATCATAGTCCAGCCTACCCACTGATATGTAGCTGTCTAGTAGTAGTCTCAATTACCCATATAGCTAAATTTACCTATAATCAATCACTTCCCGAGAATTCCTCTTTATATTGTTATTTTTTCTTATTTGATTGTGTTGTAGCTGATAATTCCAAACCAACCCCCTCTCTCGATATGACATTCGTTGTCACCCCCTAGACTTGTTTACATGTTTTTTTCCCGATAATTTCTATTCCTATAACTATTTGGACCACCTTTGTATTTCATAACAGAATTTGAACATGTATCTCCCTATGGGTTCGACCCAAACTCTTCGTTGGATTTTATACTGCTTAACGATTATTTTCACCTAGAATTGGATGAGAAGTGCTTGAAATGTTAATTAGATGTCGCGATAAGACCTTGCTCATCCTAACAACTGAAATAACTGAAAGTAAATGAGGGATCCTCTAAAAGCAAGGAGGCTCACCAATACTCTAGAAGATGCAAGCCAAATGGCGTCAGTACATAGAATGTACGAGCATGTGAGGAGAAATCTAAAACATGACATAAGCTTGAACCGGAATAGAAGAAACACTTACATCATCTCAACTCAACTCAATCTCATTTCAATATAAAGCAATTGAAATAATGCAATATAAAGAAAAGCTTTAAAATAGTAGATAACAACTTAATATTGAAAAAATACAATAATAACTTAGTTTGGATGCAAAAATACAAAATAAACTCTGTTTGGGAGATTCTCTAACCGACAACCATCACTAAGAGTTGTGTGATGATACATCATCTAGCCCACACTGCCAGGACTGTTCTATACTTTTCAAAAGTATAGAACTCCTTAATTAAGTGGATCCACTAGTCTACGCTAAAAATAAATAAAAGAATCATCTAAAGAGTATGACCCTTTTCTACCCACGTTGGCTACATGTTTTATGGGGGTTGTGAGTTGTTAGAACTCTCCTCCATATCAGTGCTCAATAATACTCCCAAAATAAAACTTAGCTCATTATGTTTTAAAGAAATCATTTCCTCTTCCTCAACTCTGAGATTATTACTTAAAAGGTTTCTCTAAAAAGAGATGGTACTGAAAACTGTTCATGAACTCTTTGGAAATCGGTGTTTCCTCTCATCTTAAATATAAAAAGCATTTTCTCTTGGGAATGCTTAGTTACCATATATCATTTTAAATAAAATTAACTCAACTCTTATGCTTCCTCAACTCAATTCTCACGTCTTAAAACAAGTTTTAAAACAATTTGTTAAGACTTGACTCTTATCTCTACCTTGAATTTGAATTATGAATTCAAGGTTATGATTCATGTTGTGAATGATTTCTAGATATTTTAGAAGTAGTTTAGAGTAATTAGAATCGATAGGAAGTAAATGTATACAGTAAAAGGACTCGAACGGGAGGAACGACAGAAAAAGGGTGGAGGCAGGCAACCCTGGCGCACTGCTGGTGCCCCTAAATTTCAGTGACCACATTATGGCATGCTAGCGCCAGACTCGTTTTCTGACCTTAATTCGACTAGAATCGTTTCTTTTTTTCAATTTCTCCTTAGATTCAATTACCCAATACAACTATATGAGAATCTACTCAGAACAACTCTTAAACTCAATATGATTACCTCAAGAACTCATCAGTCCTATCCTAATTCAAAAACGAAAGCAAAACTTCAAGAATACTAATCAAGAACTCTAATCCTTAGACTTTGAGAATGAAATTGTGCTAAAATAGCATGATTGGCATGTGGGTGAACGAAACCAACACTATGTGAACTCACATACGTCTTAGGGATCAAACCCTTGGCGAAATCCGCAACAAAACTCAAGATTCTTGACAAACGCCTTGTACTTTACTCCTTTTCTCCTCTTCTTGAACTTTCTTCTAAAACCCTAAGTGTAAATTGATTTGGGAAAACTGAACCAAATCAGATTAGACCCCTTATTATTTACTAAGAACACTTAAATATGAAAGGGTAAAGAAAAGACCAAAATACCCCTCATATTTTCGAGTAATTTTCCTTAATTGGATAGCCTGACTTCAAATAGGCATATCTCCCTCATATGAGCTCAAAAATTAGAAAACTTGGTGGAGTTGGAAAGAAGATTCCAATACTTTTCATTTGATATCTTATGGGCCACCTAACTCATCCTGTACTGAAAGTTATGGTCGTTTGAAGTTGACCCAAAAGTCATAACTTATGCATAACTTGCGAAATTTCAGATTTTGCTATTTCCAATTTAATTCTTTCTATTTTTAGCTCTTTCAAATACCGAGGTTTTACAATATCTCCCCCTATGGAACATTTGTCCTCGAATGAGATTAATCTAAGTAGACTAAGGGTGGTAAAATAAATACCCAACTCAAACACTCGATATGCAAAGTAACACAACATTTCAACTAAAATAAATCCCAAGAAAAGGATTAGTACCTTAATTTGGAATTTCTCTAGAATCAAAGAGATGTGGGTATATCTTCTTCATATCCTCCTCAGCCTTTCAAGTAGCTTCCTCAACAAACTATTTCCTCCCTAAGACCTTGACTAAAGCTACCTCTATGGTTTTCAACTTGCGAACCTGTCGATCTAGAATCTGAATGGGAATCTCCTCATAAGATAAGCTATCCTTAATACCAATATCTTCAATAGGTATGATAAGTGGAGGATGACCCATACACTTCTTTAGCGTTAAAATGTGAAATACCGGATGAACTGCTGCTAATTCTGACGGTAGCTCCAATTCATAAGCTACATTGTCAATCCTCTCGAATATCTTCTAAATGACCAATATATCGTGGACTAGGTTTTCCCTTCTTGCCAAACCTCACAACACCTTTCATGGGTGAAACCATAAAACAAACCCAATCATCTATCTCAAACTCTACGTCTCTTCTCCTAACATCAGTATAGGATTTCTGACGACTCTGTGCTGCTTTCAATCTCTCTTGAATAGTCTTCACCTTTTCTATAGCTTGATGAACCAAGTCTGGTCCTATCAATCAATCTTCACTAACCTTAAACCATCCAATAGGGGATCTACATCTTCTCCCATTAAGAGTTTCATAAGGAGCCATCTGGATGCTAGAGTGATAACTATTATTGTAAGTGAACTCTATGAGAGGTAAGTGATCATCCCAATTACCCTTGAAATTGATCACACACACCCTCAACATATCTTCCAAGGTCTAAATTGTACGCTCTACTTGACCATTAGTCTGAGGATGAAAAGGAGTACTAAGGTTCACCTTCAAACCCAAACCCTTCTGGAAAGACTTCCAGAATTGCGCACCTCTTTCTGAAATGATAGATACCGGAACTCCATGAAGTCTGACTACCTCTTGAATATATAACTTAGCATAATCTTCTGTTGCACGGTTAATCTTTACCGATAAGAAATGGGCTTATTTAGTCATTCGATCTACAATCACTCAAATCGAATCATGTTGTCTGCTAGACCGCGGTAAACCTGTAATGAAATCCATATTGATCATCTCTCACTTCCATTATGGAATATCTATGTTTTGAGCCATACCATCAAGTCTATGGTGCTTTACCTTTACTTGTTAGCAATTCAGACACTTAGCAACGAACTCTGCAATGCCCCTCTTCATACTACTCCACCAATAGACTTCTCTCAAGTCACGATACAGTTTTGTGGAGCCCGAGTGGATAGAGTATCTGGAGCTATGAGCTTCCTCCATGATCCTTTCTTGAAGTTCATCCACCCTTGGCACACACAATCTACCTTGATACCTCAATACACCATCTCTCCCTTATTCAAAAGCCATCACTTTTTGCTTATGAACATTTTCCTTTAACTCAAGCAAAATAGGATCTTGGTCTTGTTTCTCTTTCACTTCGGACACTAGTGACGATTCAGCCCCATTAATCACCACCACTCCTCCTTTTTGGAATCCATTAACCGGACTCTGAATCGTTCAGTCTGTGCACATCTTTTGCTAACTCTTTCTTGTCCTCTTCAACAAGGGAAGTACTACCCATAGACAACCTGCTCAAAGCATCGGCAACGACATTACCCTTACATGGGTGATAGAGAATACTCATATCATAATGTTTGAGTAACTCCAACCACCTCCTATGTCTGAGATTAAGCTCTTTCTGACTGAATACATACTGAAGACTCTTGTGATCGGTGAACACATCTACATGAACACCATAAAGATAGTGACACCATATTTTCAAAGCGAACACTACAACAACCAACTCTAGATCATGGGTTGGGTAATTCCTCTCGTGAATCTTAAGCTGTCTGAAGGCATAAGCTATAACTTTGCCATTTTGCATCAATACACAACCTTGTCCAACTCTGGACGCATCACAACCTTGTGTACCTTCTGGTAAGGTCAACACTGGGCAGTAGTCAACCTAGTTTTCAAATCTTGAATGTTTTTCTCACAAACTTCAAATCATTGAAACTTAACTACTTTCTGAATCAACTTGGTCAACGGGGATGAAATAGAAGAAAACCCCTCGATAAACCTTCTATAATAACTAGCCAATTCCAAAATGATCCTAATATCAGTTGGAGATGTGGGTCTAGGCCAATTCTGCACTACCATTATCTTGTAATTGTCAACTCGAATCCCATCACTAGAAACAATGTGACCTAAAAATGCCATAGACTCAAGCAAAAATTCATACTTAGAAAATTTAGCATACAACTCTCTATCCTTTAGAGTTTGAGAAACTACTCTGAGATAACTAGCTTGATCCTCCTCATTTCTTAAATAGATTAGAATGTCATCAATGAATACGATAACAAACATATCTTGATAAGGCTTGAATACTCTGTTCATAAGATCCATGAATGCTACAGGAGCATTAGTTAGGCCAAATGACATAACTAGGAACTCATAATGACCATAGCGAGTCCTGAAAGCTGTGTTGAGTTATCACTTTCTCTTACTCTCAACCGATGATAGCCAAATCTGAGGTCTATCTAAGAAAAACAAGTGAAACCGTGAAGTTGATCAAAGAGATCATCAATTATCAATAGAGGATACTTATTCTTGATAGTAACCTTGTTCAATTGACGGTAATCTATACACATTCTAAGAGAACCATCTTTCTTCCTCACAAATAAGACCAGAGAACCCTAAGGTGAGACACTTGGTCGAATAATACTTTCTCAAGAAGGTCTTTCAACTGCTCTTTTAACTCTTTCAACTCAGCTGGAGCCATTTTATATGGCGGAATAGAGATAGGACAAGCATCGGGAAAAATATCTATACCGAAGTCTATTTCTCTCTCAGGAGAGACTCTGGGAATACAATCTGGAAATACCTCTGGAAACTCACTCACAACTGGAATTGACTGAATAGGTGGTGTCTTAACACTAGAGTTATTAACTCGAACTAAGTGATAGATACACCCCTTGGAAACTAACTTTCTAGCCTTAAGGTATGAAATAAAACGACCCTTAGGCACTGCTGATCTACTCTTCCACTCTATAACTGGGTCATTAGGAAACTGGAACTTATCTACTCGAGTTCTACAATCAACTGAGGTATAAAATGCATGAAGCCAGTCCATTCCTAGAATAACATCAAAATCTACCATGTCTAACTCGACTAAGTCCGCCACATTGCCTTTGTAATTGACAGAAATGGTACAACTACGATAAACTCTCTCAGCTAGAATAGACTCACCTACATGTGTAGAAACACTGAAGGGATCAAGAAGTTGCTCATGAAGAATATCAAAATTCATGGCAATATAAGGAGTCAAAAAAGATAGACTTGCTCCTAGATCTAGCAAAGCATAAACATCAAAAGAAAAGAGTTTGATCATACCAGTGACAACATCTGGTGAATTCTCTTGCTCTTGAAGACAAGTGATAGCATATAGATGGTTTGCTCCTCTGCATGTTTCCTGAAGTAGCCCCTCTAGGTGCAGATTTGTCTGGTGGAGCAAGTGAAGAAGATTAGGCTCTATTTCCCCCCATTACCACTACCTTGCTTATTCTTAGGGCACTCTCTCATGAAGTGACCATTCTAACCACAATTGAAACAACCAGTGGAGCCACGACACACTCCTGAGTGGGTCCTTGATACGCTCAAATTACACCTCCCTAAAGAAGCATAAGCGATCATTATCAAGTAAAGAATCCAACTTGTAGGTTGGGGTCGATCCCTCGAGGAAAATGGTTTAGACTTTACTTTAACCAACAATTATATTCAATTAGTCAAATTAGTTTCAGAAACAAGTAATAAAAGGGGGGGGGGGGGTTGTAGTACAAATTGTAAGAATTCAATAAATAATTAGTAATCAAAAGTCAGTTTAGGTTGTTATCAAGATGAGTGAAATAACTAGGGTATCTGTGTTCCCCACAAGCTCATAATGCAGTAATCCTAGTAATAGCAGTCATTTCTTAGTGTACTACATGCAAAGTGATAAGCTAGGTATCTCTAAATCCTTGGTCCCGCATCTAGAGAATTTCACCCCGCCCCTTGGTCCGGCTACATGTGTGTACTTAACTAACCCTTACCTTTACCTCATATTAGACATCATAATTGATGTTTGGCTTAGTTATTACTTCGCACCAATCGAAACTAGACTATTAGATAGTATCACATTAAATCTATGTTGATAATTATTTTCTTGTTGATTACCTCCTTGGTTCGGCAAGTAGCAACAAGGCGAGTTCTAACGTTTGCAACTGCTAAAAAGACTTCTAAACGAAAGAATTATCAATGCATGCACCACACTATTCAAGAATTGCTTATTTACTATTCATACTTTGTTAATTGCTCATGGTTCCCACAACCCTAGTTGTGGAGTTTAGTTACCCATAATCATATGACTACAATTTATTGTTTTAGATGAAAGAATTATAAACCTACATAACAAGTGTAATAAACCCAGAAATTCAACTTGAATTGCAACTCCAAAATCTTCAAAACGATCTAAGGAAATTAATAATTGCTAAAGTTGCAAGTTAATCTCCCAAGTCAAGAACTAGAATAGCATAATAATCTCTAACCCCTAAAAACGAGGTTTACATTCCCTATTTATAGAAAACAAGTCCTAAATTAAAAGGGAAATAAAAATAAGGAAAGTCTGTCACAGGTACGCGTCTTCATTCCACGAGACTAACTCACGAACCGTCAATGGATCTACGGTCCGTGAGTCCCTTCCGTCAGCCAAGACTCAGAAAATATTTCAGCTTCCAAAAATCAGATTTTCTGAAGCCAACGACGAAACTGCAGTACGGACCGTAGATCGATCTATGGTCCGTCAATTCCCTTCCATAGCTCCACACTTGGAATCTTCAAAAATCAGGTACTAGAACCCTCGCTGGATATATCTACGGATCAACAGTACGGTCCGTAGATCAATCTACGGACCGTCAATGGGCACCATGGTTCCACACTTGGTCAGATTTCCCTGATTTTCCTTCTATGCCTTCGCTGCTGATCTACGACTACCATCTACGGAGCGTCAATGGACCTACGGTCCATAGATGCCCTCCGTAGATGCCCTTTTCTGTATTTCTATTAGTTGTCTCTTTCATTCCATGCCTGAACATCTTTCCTACAAAATATGATAAAAACACATGAAAACTAATACAGAAAGGCCCTAGACACACACAACTTGTGAGTGAAGCACGGTATATCAACACCCTCAACTTAAATTCGTTGTTTGTCCTAGAGCGACACACTAAGACTCTAAATGACACTTGTATAGAAGTAAGCATTTCAAGCACAAGCAATCATATAGCTCTCTATCCCACTCACTTTCTGGGTGCATAACTTGTTCTCTTAGACTCGACAAGCTAATTCATGTGGATCAAACCATGACAACAATTGACCAACCAACACACAACATACACTGTTTTACTATCACCAAAGTACCAATTTTCCAAAAATGCAACTAGTGCCCTTACTTCAATAGAAATCTATTTTCCTTCACACAATGACTATGACTTTGAGTACAGGAATTCATTCAACACTCACACTCAGAAACAACTTCAAGTACAGTTAGTGCTCAATACCATAGTCTTGCCCTTATTTTCATTGCTTAGACTCCCCACATTAGACTCTAGGATCACTATAGGACTTTCTTGCCTTGTAACGTAGGCTCAGGGTCAGGTGTGGTACATTTGGGTACTTCTTAGTGACTTTCTACCCTCCTTGATATTACAATTGGCTTTCAACATCTTTCTGCCCTATTTTTGTCCTCCTACCGTTTTACCTTCTTTCCCTTGATTTTCTTCAACCATGGATGTGACTTTAGGTTTTGTAGATCCTTCTATTTTTCACTTTTTTTTCTTTTTTTCTTGCGTTTTATGCTTTTTCTTTAGTTTTCACAAGTCACATCCATTCCTCTCTTTTCTCAGCATCAAACTCTTTTCATACCCATTTTTCTTTCAGTTTCCTCTTTCATAGCCACCCTCAACTTATGGATTTTCCATTGGTCGAGGTGCAAAATGCCCAATATCGGGTCAGGGCCAAGATTTAAGTTACCTTTTACATTAGCCACCCTCAACTTAGGGTTCTGACCTAAGTCAAGGTGCACATGTCCAAGGAGGGACCGGGGCCAACATAGTATATTCTTGGGAAGGTGAGTTTGGGGTTTAGAAAGAAATGGTCTAATTTTAGGCTCAAAGCATTTGGATCAAAGGGAGCATTTATTTCATCTGGTTGGATTTCTTATATAGGCAATATGTGGACTTATCAGAACAAGGGCCTATGATCAACTCCTAGCTTCTAGAGTGAATTGTCTTAGCAGGACTAATTGGGCAAGTTCTAGTTTTTCACAGTAACTGTTTGAACAATCACTATTCTCACACACACTTGACACTTAGTTTCATTATCAGATTATCAGATTACCCAGTTCAAGTTTCAGCTTAATTCATGTCATCAAGTTGATTCATTGTCATGTCATACTCAAAGCCAACACATTCAACTTGTGTTAGCCTACCAAGTCTAGCACACATCACAAAATTTGGACGGGTATAGCTTTCATAAGCCATCATGCTTCATTATTTTTCATGTTTCTATACATACATTCCTAACACATGCCGGTTCAATAGAAATTAAACAGTATTTTTGGGAAAAGAACATAGGCAAGAAAACCCCAAGAGAGGATTTATGAGTTGGGTTACTCAGACTTCACCTCATCACTCATAATCCATTTACCCTACCCCCAACAAAAATAGATGCGATTGTCCCCAATGCATACAAGAACAGTAAAATATAGTAGATTGGGTGAAGCAAACCTGTGGCGCATAGCGACGAAGACTCATGAACAAGCGGGTGGGTCCGGTTTCCTGCAGCCCGCTGGAACAATAGTAGGGTCACCCTTAGTAGTGCCAACATCATCCATCATAGCACCATCAGTGGTGCTCACAACGTCCCTCACAACAAGCGGGACCTCTACAACTAGGGCAGAACTCGATGCCCCTGCAGTACTCTCACACACCCTACGCTGGCGTAATTCTTCATCTAAAATCAAAGCCTTCATGGCCTCCTTCTCCTGCTTACGCTGTCTATTTTGAGCTTTCTCCTCCTTAGTGCGACTAGAACGGTGCCACTAACCTTTGGCATGTGTAGGCTCAAGCCCCTCCTGGGAGGTCCCACTGAATAAAGCATCCAACACTATGTCGTCAGCCAGTGCAGTAGGTGCAGCCTGAGGGTCAACTGTAGGGGCGGCAAGAATGGCATCTACGTCGGTCCGGAGACTAGCTAATTCAGCCTGCTTTGCAGATAGATCTATGGTAGGGTCTGATCGCTCGAGGACTCGCAGTTCAAAGGCATCAAGACGCTTATTAACAGCCTGGACCTTCCGGTCCATCATGCCCTCCATCCTTCTCTCCATTCTACCCTCGGACTCGGCTATTGACTTTTGCATCCACGGCTAGATGTGATGCAGCAGTCTGGCCATCTGAGCCTCTAATTTTTGTACTCTGGCCAATGGGACAGCAGTAGCTCCTAACTGTGGTGTGGACCGAGATGAACTAGGAGCAATACTAGCGGCCTGGGAAGAGGAAGTCAGGATAGTATCAGAATGATCTTATATAACGGGATCACCGCCCTGTGCCTACCCCACCGTGTCTGCAAGATCTGCGCCCAAGGGAGGTACGTCAACCTGGGGCTCTCTGCGAGGTGTTGCCACATTTGCCTCATCTCTAATGAGGCCTATATCCAAAGTCCTTGTAGGGTGGATTAACTTATCACAATGCCAGATCGGCACTCCAGAGTCCCTGCACAATTGGAAAATCAAACATGGAAAGTGGTAAGTAGTGGAGGTCTTGAATGCGCTCTCGTGAATCCCTTCCAGCAGTATGCGGGCAAATTCAATCTCCACTCCTGCTACTAGTGTTGCAACCATGACCGCTCTGTCCGATGTGAGTTGGTTGTCAGCCTTTGTCGGCGACACCCTGTTACGCACCAACAACCAAAAGAACTTGGCCACAAAATTCAATGTGGCCTTTCGGATACCTAACCGAAGTGCGGCGACCCACTCTGCACGCTCGCCATCTGCAGCAATGTACTTAGCCAACCATAGTATTATTGGCTTTCGCTGATCAGCATTCCTCTGGAAAGCGCCGCTCTGCACGATGTCCCATCTATACTCAAACTCTGTTGCGTTTAGTGACCAAGAGTGACCTGTGGTGGGTCGATAGAGAAAGCGGTTGATGGTGGCATGTGATATGTCCACCGGACAACCCCGGACCATAGTGGAAGTGAGAGGGTCCTGGGCTGTGTGCTTTGACCGCTTGGAAATCGAACCACGGAGAGTGGCGGCATAGGAGGCGTAGAACTCCCGTACCATATCTTCATTATAAGTAGTTAGGTCCCGAGCCATCCAGTCGCACTTATGAAGGTTAAAAAGGTGGATGTCGGGGACAGTGTGCAAGCTCCCTGTGAGGACTCTGCGCTCCTCTGTAACAATGCAGACCATCTTATCTTTGTCATTAATCATCTTGGCATCCCGATAGATTTGCCATTGGCCCTCAACACACCATCTGTTTGGCTCACCAACCACTGGAGTAGGGTTCTCATTCCTTGGTATGGGTACTGATTCTGAGCAAGTGGCCTCATCAGATGAGGCAGTTTGTTCATTTTGGCTGGACCTTGTGGCTGACTGAGCATTGGACCCCGAAGCATGAGCGGACTCGGACTCTGAAGCATGGCTGGACTCAGAGCCAGATGCAGACCCAGTAGCTGAACTGGAAGCAGCCCCAGTTGGTGACCTGATTAGTGTGTGCTCCTCATCAGACTGGAGACAGTGGCTACGTCGGGAATCACCTTCCGGGGGGTGCCTCTTGTGGCTCGGGGTGCAGTGCGAGAAGTCCTTGTGTTGGGAGGACTGTATGTTGGATCTATTTTTGTGTTCGTGTCCTCATCGATCAATGTGAAGCTAGGGGCAATAGATTTTGACTTACCCTGCTTTGAGTAGGTGACAAGCTTCTTGGGTGTCATCGTACATGTGAAAGAGATATTAGTACTAAAACTTACTAAGAACACACTAAAACAAAAACTTTAGAACTAAAAGCAAATAGTAATAAAGACCCAGAAAAAAAATTCAGACAGATGCTACAGTGGTTATCCACGGAAGAGACCTACGCTCCGTGGATCGGTCTACGATCCGTTGACCCATTCCGTGGATCAGAGGGCCAACAATATTAGTCGCAGATGGAAACCATGGATGTAAAGAACGATCCGTAGATTGATCTACAGACCGTAGTCCACATTCGTGGTTTCACACTCGGTGATATTTTCAAGTGCATCAACCCACGAACCCAATCTACAGTCCGTAGATTGATCTACGGTCCGTAGATGGGGTATCGTGGATGTAATCTGTGTCAGGTTTCATCCAATCGTTATTTGCAAGTCCACATCTTAGACCATTTTCAACAATATCCTAGTCTAACCATGCATTTCAACATTGAAACATGCTAGTTTGGCATTTTCAGGATTTCGATTAATCATTTCAACAAGTATTTAAGACAAACTTTTGGAACCCTAAGTCAAAACTTACATGTAGACTTATAATCACATACAAAAAGGCAACAATCACTATCTATCGTTCCAAGGGTATTGTAAATTCCAATTTTATCATGCAATTTCATCTAACAAGTACCCAAGGTCAAGACCCAACTCTCAACTTTCTGTATTCAATCTATGAACCGAAATTCAAAGTGAGTGGAAAGTATATTACCTTACAAGCAACGAGGAGTGGGGTGATTGCGTGACGACACTAAGCTTTAGCAAGACCAAGGAATCACCTCTTCGTTACTAACCCAACACCGGACCCTTTCTGTGGAATATGGAATGAGTTGTATTCGTAAATGGAAAGGAATTGTGGGAATTATGGGGGAATGGAAGGGATGATTTTATGGGGGAGTTATGGAGTGATTTAGGGAGGTTATGGGATGGTGAAATGGTTGGAGAGTGAATGGAGGGAAGTGGAAGTGATTTTAAATTAGGGGAGTTTTTAAATGAGGGGGTCCGGGTCGGGTCAGACAGAACTAGGGTTTGGACTCACGAGACCCCTTCTACGGTCCATGAGTCCATCTACGGTCCGTAGATTAGGACCGTTGATCACTCTTACACTTAGAAAAATTTAGAAGCTTACCTGGGGTCTACGGACACCATCCACGGTCCGTGGATTGAACGACGGACCGTCGACGGGGTCTGTAGACCTATGCACCAGACCATTTTCTGCAGATTTTTCATGGTGTACCTGCACATGTAGCAACCAATAGGCTATTCTTTTTATATTTTCTGGACATTTTTTTAGACACAGACTCTATGTTAATTCTAGCCAACACTAAAAAAAAAACTAAAGCACCTATCTAAGTTGATATAGAGACGCAATTAAGCAAAGAAAACTACTAAATTGAAAACAGAAACCTATCGTTGGCTAGAGTGTACATCTTGGGTTGCCTCCTAACCAGCTCTTGATTTAACGTCGTGGCACAACGCAAGTTTCTTGATTACTCAGACTTCATCAAGATTGTAGGCCTCAATCACTTCTTGCACACTTTCAGCATTTCCCAGATAGATCTTGATCCTTTGCCCATTTACCATAAACCTTGTTCCTTCACTATTCTCAAGCTCAACCGTTCCATGGGGAGCACTTTTGTGAGCAAAAATGTCCCAGTCCATTTGGACTTGAGTTTGCATGGAAACAAGTGCAAACTAGAGTTGAATAAAAGCACAAGATCGCCAACCACAAATTCACGCTTTTCAATTCTTTGATCATGATACCGCTTCATCTTCTCTTTGTACAAGGCTGAACTTTCGTAAGCTTTTAGGCGAAACTCATCAAACATGTTCAGGTCATTCATTCTTTGATTTGAAGCGACACCCCAATCCAAATTTAGCTTCTTCATTGCCCACATCGCCTTATGCTCTAGCTCTATCGGTAAATGACAAGACTTCCCATATATAAGTTGGTAAGGAGACATACCTATGGGGGTCTTGTATGCAGTGCGATAGGCCCATAGAGCATCATCAAGCTTCCTTGACCAATCCGTTTTATTAGCATTTACAGTCTTTGCCAAAATCTGTTTAATTTCTCTGTTGGACACTTCCACTTGCCCACTAGTCTGTGGATGGTAAGGAGTGGCTACATTGTGGCGGACACCATATTTGTCAAATAGTGCCTTGAACAACTTATTACAAAAGTGAGAACCTCCATCGCTAATAATAGCCCTCGGTGTACCAAATCTGGAGAAGATATTCTTTTTCAAGAATGCGGTGACACTTTTGCCCTCATTGTTGGGGAGCGCAACTGCTTCCACCCACTTCGATACATAATCAACCGCAACAAGAATATACTTCATCCCATATGAACTCACAAATGGACCGATAAAATCAATGCCACATACATCAAACAACTCTATCACCAATATAGGATTCATAGGCAGCTCTTGCCTCTTTGAAATCCCACCTTCTCTTTGGCAACGATCACAGGACTTGGCGAAATCATGAGTATCTTGGTGGATGGTAGGCCAGTAGTACTCACACTACAAAATCTTATGTGCAGTTCGAATACCACTATGATGCCCACCAATAGGCGACGAATGACATGCTTCAGGTACACTCAACATCTTAACTTCGGGCCCACAACGACGAATAATCCCATCAGTACAACTATGATACAAGTATGGCTCATCCAAAAATAATTTTTTCACATCATGCATAAACTTTTTCCTTTGGTGAAAAGACAAATCAAGAGGCACAATATCGCTTGCCACATAATTAGCAAAGTCCGCAAACCAAGGAATCAATTCATGAGAAGCAGCCAATACCTATTCATCTGGAAAAACATCATTAATTTCAGCCTCATCTCCAAGCTTTAGCATAGCCTCTTCCTCTAATCTGGACAAGTGATCGGCAACTTGATTTTCGGTCCCCTTTCTATCTTTCACCACAAAATCAAACTCTTGCAGCAACAATACCCATCTAATCAATCTGGGTTTTGCATCTTGTTTCCCCATCAAATACCTCAATGCAGAATGGTCAGTATGCCCTATGACCTTAGTACCAAGCAAGTAGGATCAAAATTTCTCGAATGCAAAAACCACCACAGAAAGTTCTTGTTCGGTCACAGTATAATTCTTCTGGGCCACATTTAGAGCTTTGCTAGCATAGTAATAGGGTGAAGAATTTTCTCTCGCCTTTGTCCCAATACTACACCAAGCGCCACTCCACTCGCATCGCACATTACCTCAAACGGTTGTCCACAATCCGGTGAAATAATGATAGGTGCAGTAATTAACTTCTCCTTCAACTCTCCAAATGCTCTAAGACAAGCATCATCAAAATATAACTTACCCTCCTTCTCAAGCAGTTTGCACAATGGATGTGCAATTTTTGAGAAATCTTTGATGAATCTCCTATAAAAACCTGCATGCCCAAGAAAACTTCTAACACCTTTTACAGAAATGGGTGGCGGAAGCTTTTCTATTACTTCAACTTTAGCTCTATCAACCTCAATACCTTTGTCTAAAATTCGATGACCCAACACTATACCTTCTTTAACCATAAAATGACACTTCTCCCAATTCAGCACCAAGTTGCAGTCGTCACACCTTTTAAGCACCTCGGCCAAATGATCCAGACAATGATCAAAAGAATCACCTACAACTGAAAATCAATCCATGAACACTTCAATAGTGTCTTCCACCATATCAGAAAATATAGACATCATACAGCGCTGGAAGGTTGTTGGAGCATTGCACAACCCAAATGGCATCCGTTTGAACGCAAAAGTCCCAAAATGGCAAGTGAATATGGTCTTCTCTTGATCTTCTAGAGCTATAAAAATTTTATTGTAGCCTGAATACCCATCAAGAAAACAATACCAACCCTTTCCTGCGAGTCTATCCATCATCTGGTCTATGAACGGCATAGGAAAATGGTCATTTTCTGTCTACGCATTTAGCTTTCGGTAATCCATACAAACTCTCTATCCAGTAATGGGCCTCATTGGAACGAGCTCATTTCTTTCGTTTGGAACCACTGTAATACCACCCTTTTTGGGGACGCACTGCACAGGACATACCCAACTACTATCTGCAATGGTGTAAATAACTCGCGCATCCAGCCACTTGATGATCTCTTTTTTAACTACCTCTTGCATAGGTGGTTTTAATCTTCTCTGGTGCTCGATACTGGGTTTATGATCTGGCATGAGTTGGATTTTGTGAGAGTAAATACCGGGAGGAATCCCAATAATATCCGCAATAGTCAACCCAATAGCTCGCTTGAACCTCTTCAACACAGTCACCAAGCACTCTACTTGTCTCGCATTCAAATCTGCCGCAATGATGATCGGCAAAGTATTCTCTCTGCCCAAGTATACATACTTAAAATGCGGTGGTAGAGCCTTAAGCTCCGATTTCGGTGCCTCCACAATAGATTGTCTTGCGGGTGGGGAATCGCGATTCTTCATGTCTAACTCATATTTCATTGGTTTGGACCGATATTCACACCTATCGAGTGCGGCTACCAACTCATCATACTCTTCAATACCATCACTATCGAAATTCATCATAATTGCTGCTAATGCCTCAACACCTAGTCGCTCTTCAATTTGCACTTCTGTCCCACTCTCCACTCTATAAGTTATAGCAGATACTGTTTGAAGCTCACCACTCTGCTTCATGGACCTACAAATATTGAAAGTTGCTTCTTTATTGTTCAGTCTGCACTTTATCTGTCCCTTTTCCATATCAACCAATGCACGCCCTGTGGCAAGAAATGGTCTCCTAAGGATGATGGGAACCTCAAAATCAACCTCATAGTCAAGAATCACAAAATCTGTCGGAAAAATGAAAGACTCCACTTTTACTAGCACATCATGGAGTACACCAATGGGCCTCTTCACAGTTCGATCGGCCATTAGTAACCGCATTGTAGTGGACTTTGGGTCCCCTAGGCCCAACTTCTTATAGATTGATAATGGCATGAGATTGATGATAGCACCAAGATCACACAATGCCTTAGAGAAGTGTAACAACCCTATAGTGCATGGGATCATGAAAGCACCAGGGTCTTCCTTCTTCTGCACAAGAGATCTTGTAGCAATAGCGCTACAATGCTGCAATCTATCATTATCTTCAAAACTCATAGACCTTTTCTTTGTCACCATGTCTTTCATAAACTTCGCATACCCAGGCATTTGCTCCAAAGCTTCTGTCAAAGGAACATTGATAGAAAGTTGCTTCAACATAGTAATAAACCTGCGATATTTACCATCTTCAGTCTTCTTCACTAACCTCTGTGGAAAAGGTGGTGGAGGTCTAGGTATGGGGATCACTTTCTGAGATATCTCCGCTTCTTGCTCTGTCACAGTCTCAGACTTTTCTCTAACCTCTACCACATTATTTTCTTTTCTAATCTCAACATCGGCCATAGACGGCATAGGTGGATCTATGGTTTGCTTACCCCCTCGAGTAGTAACTGCCATACAATGACCATCATTCTTTGGATTCTGAATGGTGTTGCTAGGAAGAGTGACAGGTTGACGTGGGTTCACAGTAGTAGACAACTGAGTCATCTGCTGCTCGAGATGCTTTATTGACACTACATGGGCATCAACCTTTTGACCAATACCAAACAAGTCGTTTCTTATCTCCTTCACTTTTTTATCAGTTGCATCAAACCTTCTCATCATTTTATGCATCATATCTTGAATACGCGCCAGATTGCCTCCAGCTTCATTAGCACCGTATTTCCAATTTTGAGGGGGAACATAAGGTCTAACCTGATCATTTCTGTTGCCATAGTTGTTCCGATTGTAGTTGTTGTCGCGATTGAAGTTTCCATCCCGGGCATATTGACCCTCTCGGTTGTAATTTCCATATTTCCGACCTTGGTTTCCTTGACCTTGACGCCAATTTTCCGTGTTGGATCCTTAAGCATTAGGTCGAAAACCCCCCGTCTGATCATTCACTGCATAAGCATCCTCTTCATAGTAATACTCTTCAACTGGTGGTGACTTTCTAGTCAAGTAATTCACAGCATTTACCTTCTCTACACCTCCGCTCAGATGCTTCAATACCAACCCCAACTCGGTCCTCATCTGAGCCATCTCCTCACGAATCTCCTCTGCAAACTGATTATTCGTAGCATGAATGGCAAATGTGTTTCTCCTAGTATCCGACCTCCTAGTGCTCCATGCTTTATTGTTGCTAGAGATCTTCTCCAATTTTTCTGCAATCTGCGCATATGTGCATTCACCATATGATCCTCCAGCAATAGTATCAAGTACTGCTTTATTGTTGTCATCTTGACCTCGATAAAAATATTCCTTCAGCGACTCATCATCAATACGGTGATCTAGGACACCTCTTATAAACGAAGTGAATCTGTCCCATGAGCTACTCGCAGACTCTCCAGGTAATGCTACAAAGTTATTGACCCTATCTTTTTTATTGAGCTTCTTGGACACTGGATAATACCTTGCTAGGAACACATCTCTCAGTTGGTTCCATGTATAGATTGACTTATAAGGAAGCTCAGTGAACCATATAGCAGCATCGCCTGTCAGTGATAGAGGAAATACTCGCAATCCGATGACATCCATATCCAAGTCTGGTCGACATACACAGCTCTTGCAGACCACCCTTATCTTGGCTATGTGAGCATGTGGGTCCTCCGATGGCAACCCTAAGAACAAGCCCCTCGCTGTAAGCATCTGCATTAAGCTACTGGTTACCAGAAATGTATACCCCAGAGGCAAATGGGTAAGACTAGAGGTCCATCAGAATCAGCAATATTAACGTTGCCCCTGTAGTTGTAATGCAGTTGTGGGCCTGGTGGACCATGCACCCTCACTGCATCTCCCAATTAATTTTCTACTAGACCCCGATTTTCCCCACCATCTACTCTTGGTTATTGTAACTCAAATGCATCACCAAGATTTACTCCGATAGGATTAGCTGGAACTCCTTGATTGTTCATTCTTTGCAAAGTTCGGTTCAACTCTAGATCGTACGGAATAAGCGGTTTGCCCTGGCTCCGTGTAATTAGCATACACTAGAATCAGAACCTGAGAGAGACAAAAACTAAAAGAAAAAGTAAAATTAGGAAATATTTGACCAACATTCAATAATGTTGTTAAAAAAAATCTAAAAGCCAAATTTCCCCGGCAGCGGCGCCAAAATTTGATACGCTCAAATTACACCTCCCTAAAGAAGCATAAGCGATTGTTATCAAGTAAAGAACCCAACTTGTAGGTTGGGGTCGATCCCTCGAGGAAAATGGTTTAGACTTTACTTTAACCAACAATTATATTCAATTAGTCAAATTATTTATAGAAAGAAGTAATAAAAGGGGGGGTTTTGTAGAACAAATTGTAAGAATTCAATAAATAATTAGTAATCAAAAGTCAGTTTTGGTTGTTATCAAGATGAGTTAAATAACTAGGGTATCCGTGTTCCCCACAAGCTCATAACGCAGTAATCCTAATAATAGCAATCCTTTCTTAGTGTGCTACATGCAAACTGATAAGCTAGGTATCTTTAAATCCTTGGTCCGGCATCTAGAGAATTTCACCCGCACCTTGGTCCGGCTACGTGTGTGTACTTTACTAACCCTTACTTTTAACTCATATTAGACATCATAATCGATGTTTGGCTTAGTTATTACTTCGCACCAATCGACACTAGCCTATTAGATAGTATCACACTAAATCTATGTTGATAATTCTTTTCTTGTTGATTACCTCCTTGGTCCGGCAAGTAGCAACAAGGTGAGTTCTAACGTTTGCAACCTCTAAAAAGACCTCTAAACGAAAGAATTATCAATGCATGCACCACACTATTCAATAATTGCTTATTTACTATTCATACTTTGTTTAACTGTTCATGGTTCCCACAACCCTAGTTGTGGAGTTTAGTTACCCATAATCATATGACTACAATTTATTGTTTTAGATGAAAGAATTATAAACTTACGTAACAAGAGTAATAAACCCAGAAATTCAACTTGAATTGCAACTCCAAAATCTTCAAAACGATCTAAGGAAATTAATAATTGCTAAAGTTGCAAGTTAATCTCCCAAGTCAAGAACTAGAATAGAATAATAATCTCTAACCCCGAAAAATGAGGTTTACATGCCCTATTTATAGAAAACAAGTCCTGAATTAAAAAGGAAACAAAAATAAGGAAAGTCTGTCACAGGTACGCGTCTTCATTCCACGAGACTGACTCACGGACCGTCAATGGATCTACGATCCGTGAGTCCCTTCCGTCAGCCAAGACTCAGAAAATATTTCTGCCTCCAAAAATCAGCTTCTCTGAAGCCAACGACAGAACTGCAGTACGGACCGTAGGTCAATCTATGGTCCGTCATTCCCCTTCCGTAGCTCCACTCTTGGAATCTTCAAAAATCAGGTACTGGAACCCTCACAGTATAAATCTACGGATCAACAGTACGGTCCGTAGATCAATCTATGGACCGTCAATGGGCACCGTGGTTCCACACTTGGTCAGATTTCCCTGATTTTCCTTCCATGCCTTGGCTGCTGATCTACGACTACCATCTACGGAGCGTCAATGGACCTACGGTCCATAGATGCCCTCCGTAGATGCCCTTTTCTGCATTTCTGTCAGATGTCTCTTTAATTTCGCGCCTGAACATCTTTCCTACAAAATATGATAAAAACACATGAAAACTAATACAAAAAGGCCCTAGACACACATAACTAATAAGTGAAATGTATTAGAAATAGCATAAACGCACGGTATATCAGTCCTACTTGTAGACACATAATTTTTGACCGAACTTAAGTTTACCACCATTTTTAGAGCTTAAATATTTTGTAAATCTAAATCAAATATTTTGATTTTTATCTTATTTTTTTTATGTTTATTTTAAAAGATTTGAAAATAACAAAAGTAGAGTCATACTTTAAGGTACATTTTGTTTTTAATTTATTCAAAATTTTAGTAAATATATTATAGATTTTAATATTTTCTTAATTATATTTTTTGATCTTGCTATTTAATTTTTCTATATTTTTATTAATTTCAAAATAATTAGTTAATATTATTATTATTATTATTATATTTTTATTTATTAACAACAAAAAATTAAATAAAATAACCTACCCACTACTCTCACCCCACTACCCCAACTCCACTCCACTACCCACAACAATCCACCTTCACCTTAACCCCCACTTCCCCTCATCCTAAACACACACACACGACACAACACACGCACATCACCACCCACACACCCACAGTCCACTACATGCTACTACATTATACACCTACAACACAACACCAAATACACTCAGGCACCATCAAAAACGGATATACACACAACACAGACACGAAAGAAACCAGACAGAAAAAAATCAGCAAACAAACAAGACTCACACAAGCAAGAGGAAAGAAAGAGAAAAATCAGAAACCCACAACAACAAACCATACACAGCACGTACAGAAAAGAAGAAGAAAAAAAAAATTCCATTCCACAGCTTGCACAATACTCCCTCCAATCACGTATCCTCTCAAAAAAAAACCACACAGCACACAACACTAAAATCATATACAACTTTTGCAAAAATCGACACCACACAAAAAACAAAAGATTTGTGGGTTTTCTAATCGAGCTCAATCAAGATTTTGCGGTAATTATTCTCTTTACTTAAGGTTAAATATTATCTTATCTCTTTAATTTATTTATGAGATTTGATGTAATTATATGCTAAGTTTTCTTACACTTTGTTTTATTCATAATTTGATTGAATTAAGAATGTGTAAAGTGTTATATATCTTTTTAAATGAAAGTAGCTTTATTTGGTGAATTTTTTTTTATTGTTGTTTTATTTTGTCAAATGAATAATGAAATTTATTGTAGCAATTCGTTATTGTTCTGTTGGATTATTAAGAAATTACAGTATAGGTATGATTAATTTTGACATTAACTTTAAGAATAGTAAAAAACTAAAAATGATATGAAAATGATCCAAAATTATTCTAGATGTTTAGTATTTTACTTTGCTTTTTGTTTAGAAGGAATGGATATTTTCTTTTAATGTTAGACCGGACATTTCAGCGCATTAAAAATATTTGTTTCAATTAAGAATGTGGTTACACATCTTTTTTGAAACATTAAAAATAAAATCAAGGATGTGGTGATGCACCTTCTCCAATAATACAATTGACTTTTATTAATTTAAAGTAGAAACTTATATAAAAAAAAAAGATTATCAAGTGTGATGCAAAAAAGACAGTTATATCTCTAAATGTCAAGACCAAGAATGCGGTTACGTATCTAGCTCAAGACCAAATAAAAGATCAACAAAAAAAAATGCGAACAAGTCATTGCCTGAAATAATATATCCAAAAAATATATTTAAGTGTAAGTCAATAAAAGCGACCGTGCTAGAACAACGGGACTCGAGGGATATCTAATACCTTCTCCTCAGTCAATAGAATTCCTCACCTGAATTTCTAGTCTGCAGACCATATAAAGAGTCAATTCCTTTTGATTGGGGATTAAACAAAAATGTTACTTGGAAAACCATAACTCAATTCCAAGTGGCGACTATGAAACAATAAAATGATCTCTAATCAATAACGTCACTTTAATTGGAAAAAACCTCTCCACCGCGCGAAAAAAGAGTGTGACATCTCTAGCGAATTTGCTGAGGAATGACAAGTATTCGAGCTTTGTTATATTGACTTTTACTTAATTTGAGTATTTTATTGGATATACTGTATTTGATGGCCTAATGTGCTACATGTTGCGCATTTATTGTTTTTATATTGCTGAATTGTATTAAATTGTTTTCTTTTGCACAATCATTATAAGTCTCTGAACAGATTCACACACGGTCACAGGAATGCAGCTATGCATCCAACTTTCTATTGAGATAAGCCAGAGTGTCTTGACACCTGGTGAATGATTTTTAGTCATACATGTTTGGTAGGGTTAGACTAGCAATGAGGTCGGAATAGCGCTGTTACCGATAAGTTGCCCCTATCTGACTTGAGTTGTCCACTAGGGTAAGCCAGTCTAGGCTCCTATCTCATTTAGGTTGATGGTTACCACTAGTAGGCTCCGATTATTTGCATAACTTGCATTTGACTTAGTGACTTGAAACAATAATTGAGTTCGTCTAGGACAAGTATCTATCTCTTACTTGACCACTTAGATGATGTTCTATGCTACATGAAAATGCATTTATTTAGAAAGTCTTCATAAGTTTACTCATTTTAGTGTGATTAGTGTAGTGAAGAAAAGAGTTACCTTTCAATTTGTATAAAATAAAAAAGAAGAGAAAACAGAAAAAAAAATCTTGTTTTATTACACTTATAAAAAATAATGCATTTGTCAACGCAAGTTTCAATATTTTAAAGATTTTTTTCTCACTGTTCAATTTGAACGAACTACGCACACCTGATTCCCACCTCGATGAGATATGTAGGCAACCCTCTTTAGGTTCGGTGATCCTTATTATAAAAATTCAAAAAAAGAGAAGTATTTCTTATTAAAAATAATTTTGTATTTATAATCTTTCTGAACTACGTTTGACCTGATTCTTGCTTTGACAAGATACGTAGGCAGCTTTATGTTGAGGTTCGATCCAACTAAGAAAAATATCTAAAAAAGTCTTCGTCACGAAAACTGGGGCAAAAACAGAGGGATAAAAAAATTGATTTTTTTTAATCTAGGAAAAAATTGACTTGGTTGGTACATACTTAGGAGTGTGCATGAAAAAAAAAAGTGTTAAACCATTTGACAAGACAGACCAACTTTGTTGTGACCTATAGACTTCTTTTGGTACCTCTTGATATATTTATGTAATACTTGAGAAATTGTTTTGCTTAAAGTTAAGGCTAAAACAATTCGACCTCGTTGTTTCATGTGCATTGTGTGGTGAGCTTTAGATATAAAATTAAAAGACATGAATTTGTTGATCTAGAACTTGGCCCGAATATTGGTTGGGGCGAAATTTTTGAGCAACATTGAAGTTGGGAAAGGATTATAGGCTTTTTTTTNCAATTCGACCTCGTTGTTTCGTGTGCATTGTGTGGTGAGCTTTAGATATAAAATTAAAAGACATGAATTTGTTGATCTAGAACTTGGCCCGAATATTGGTTGGGGCGAAATTTTGAGCAACATTTAAGTTGGGAAAGGATTATAGGCTTTCTTTGATACGATTGTGCCTTTCAAACCTACCAAATGACATGTTATCCATAGAACTTCCATTTTTAGTTTGAAACCTTTTTGTTTGAATAACCACATCTTAGCATATATCATTTCGAGTGTATAAATGCACTATTCATTGGTCCAACCTCCTTAAGCACACTATCAATTATCTACACAGTACCAAATATCTAAGTTGGATAACAAAGTGAAAATGTCAAATATGTGAAGGTCCAAAAATATGACAAAGAAAAGGTAGAACGAAAAATGAAAAAAAAGCCTTCATAAAAAAGGAGAGAAAAAAAATAAAATAAATGAGGAGAAGATTTCGAGAAAACAAAGGTCAAATGTCAAAATAAAAAAATATTGAGAGCATTGTGCAAATTTTAAGGAGGAAATAGTCACTTTATCGCAAATGAATATCCTACCTTTCCTTGAGCCTACATTACAAGCCAATGACAAGTCCTATTTGATCTCATTTTTTGTGTTCTCACATTAGTGGATACTTACATGAGGGCCAAGCATATGATATCTTAATATCATACACTAAACATTTTTCTGAGTGTGAGTGACTTCTAAAACGTCCTAAGATCAGAACACTTCTATTGTGTGAAATAGGACTTCATTTGTTGCGAGAACACTTGAAACATGAACATATGAATTATTTTATCCCTTAATTTAGGCAATATGAGTTGATCTTTTAAATACTTAAAATTGTTTGAGATACCATTTGAAACTATAGGAATTACTCAAAGTTGACCTCAAATTTGTCGGAAAATAGTTGGAGGTGATACATATGCATAATACTAATTTTTGGTACCAACTAAAGTCAAAACAATCTCAATCATGAATTAGTTTCTTTCTTTTCTCCACTAGTATTTTATTTTTAAAATATGTCTTTTGCAAAAAAAAAACAATTTTATTTATATGAATTACGTTGACCTGATTCTTGTTATACAAGATACGTAGGCAGTTCTTCAATGGAGCTTGGTCTCACAAAATAAAATTTATCTACTTGAAAGATCATAATTGGATCACTTTTAAAAAAAAAAAAATCAAAAATAATGATAAATTAAAAAGAGTTCCAAAGTTCCTCTATTTAAAAAATTGGGGCATATTTTTATTTGTTTTTTTTTGAAAAAAAAACACTCTTATTTCTAGTGAAGCAGCACTCTAGTTGCATTTTAACTTTAGGGAACAAATACCCTATCATCTTTCATTTCTAAGGAACAAGCATGCTAGTTACGTTTTGACCTTAGGGAACAAACACTCTAGAGGCATTCTAGACAATAAGCACACTATCATCCTTCATTTCTAGGGAACAAACACCCTAATTGCATCTGTGTCTTACATTTTTCTTTTGGTATAAGTATTTCTCATTTATGCTAACAACTTAATAATATTTTTCTGGTGCAAACTGGGGAAAAAAAACGTTGTGGTGATTCTATTTGATGATTATGTTAAGCGAGATCTTTCTAAGTAATAGAATTAGTGTAGCAGGACCCTCCTGGACAATATGATTTAGTGTAGCAGGATCCTTCTAGACAATTGGAAGCAAGACCCTCCTCAACGAGAATTAGTATAGCAGGACACTCCTGGACAATAGGATTTGGTGTAGCAGGACCCTCCTGGACAATGGGAATTAGTGTAGTAGGACCCTCATGGACAATGAGATTTAGTGTAGCAGGACCCTCCTGGACAATGGGAATTACTATAGCAGGGACCTCCAGGACATTGAGAATTAGTGTAACAGGACCCTCCTACATAATGAGATTTAGATTAGAAGGACCCTCCTACATAATGGGATTAGCAGGACCCTCCTCGTAATGGGATTTGTTATTTTCTCATAGGATAAACACTTCCTAGTCTGAAATTGTTATTTTTTTTATTTTCTCCTAGGATAAACACTTCCTAGTCTGATACTGTTAATTTTTATTTTTTATTTTTTCCTAGGATAAACACTTCCTAGTCTGAGACCGTTATTTTTATGTTCTCCTAGGATAAACACTTCCTAGTCTGTGATTGTTATTTTTTATTTTCTCCTACGATAAACACTTCCTAGTCTAAGATTGTTATTTTTTATTTTCTCCTAGGACAAACACTTTCTAGTCTAAGACGTTATTTTTTATTTTCTCCTAAGGATAAACACTTCCTAGTCTGAGATTGTTATTTTTTTATTTTCTCCTAGGATAAACATTTCCTAGTTTGAGATTGTTATTTTTTATTTTCTCTTGGGATAAACACTTCCTAGTCTGAGACGTTATTTTTTATTTTCTCCTAGGATAAACACTTCCTAGTCTGAGACAATTATTTTATTATTATTTTTTTCTT
This sequence comes from Solanum stenotomum, assembly GCF_019186545.1. Lineage (NCBI taxonomy): Eukaryota > Viridiplantae > Streptophyta > Magnoliopsida > Solanales > Solanaceae > Solanum > Solanum stenotomum. The sequence goes on from NC_064292.1 coordinate 32,543,166, forward strand.
CTAGGATAAACACGTACTAGTCTGAGACCGTTAGTTTTTATTTTCTCATGGGATAAACACTTCTAGTCTGAGACCTTTATTTTTATTTTTCTCCTAGGATAAACAGTTCCTAGTACAAGACGTTATTTTTTATTTTCTCCTAAGATAAACACTTCTTAGTTTGACTTTATTTTTTAATAAAATTCACATTTGCTAATAACTTACAAAAAACTTCCAGTGAAAACTGGGGTAAAATTTTGTTTATTTATTTTGTTTGTGATGGTTTTCAGGTTTCTTCAAGCGTTACAGGGATTTGAAATTCAAGAACAACGTTTCAACTCTTTTCAGAATGATCAATCCCCATGATAGCCGGAATCAACTTCTTCAATGCATGTAGCAATCTGACTTCCTAACATTTATTTCTATTCAGCTTCTAATCAAGAAAACATGCAGCCATTCAAGAGCATTTTCAAATTGTCATTTTGAAGATTGCCAAAAATTCACTCTAAGTGGCAAGTTAAGCATCAAATCCATTCAAGATCAAGATACTCAGCAAAAGCAAGGTGATATCTCAAATTCAAGATTCAAATGAAGACTCAAGAGAATCTGCATAGATAGGAGCTTGTACTTTTATTTTCCTTTTGACTATTAGCTTTGATTTATTTTTATGTAAGGATAAGAGCCGCGACCTGGAGCCTCGATGGAACCTCACTTAACTTCCAACTCATCATCTCATCTCCTTAAACTACACGTGACCTGATTCCCTTATAACCCGGGATATGTAGGATGTCCAAAACCAAGACTCGGTCGCACAAAATTTTCCTTCAAATACAAGTCCGATGAAAATTTGTCACGTTATCTACTTCTTTGTCTCAAAAGTCTTTGTGTTTCTAGTCAAAGAAGGGTAAACTGTAGACACGTAATTTTTTACCGAACTTAAGTTTACCACCATTTTTAGAGCTTAAATATTTTATAAATCTAAATTAAAGATTTTGATTTTTATCTTATTTTATTAAGTTTATTTTAAGAGATTTGAAAATAACCAAAATAGAGTCACACTTTAAGGTACATTTTGTTTTTTAATTTATTCAATGTTTTAGTAAATAAATTAGTGATTTTAATATTTTCTTAATTATATTTTTTGATCTAGCTATTTAGATTTGATATATTTTTATTAATTTAAAAATAATTAGTTAATAATTATTATTATATTTTTATTTATTAACAACAAAAAAGTAAAAACAATAACCTACCCACTACCCTTACCCCACTACGCCAACTCCACTCCACTACCCACAAAAATCCACCTTCACCTTAACCCCCACTTCCCCTCATCCTAAACGTGTCACGACACAACACACAACACACACATCACCACCCACACACCCACACTCCACTACATACTACTATATTATACGCCTACAACACAACATAAATACACTCACGCACCATCAGAAAAGGATAGACACACAACACAGACACGAAAGAAAACACACAAAAAAAATCAGCAAACAAACAAGACTCACACGAGCAAGAGGAAAGAAAAAACCACGCAACACACAATACTAAAATCATATATATCTTTCCCAAAAATCGACACCACACACAATACAAAAGATTTGTGGGTTTTCTAATCGAGCTCAGTCAGGATTTTGCGGTAATTATCCTCTTTACTTAGGGTTAAACATTACCTTATCTCTTTAATTTATTTATGAAATTTGATGTAATTATATGGTAAGTTTTTTTACACTTTGTTTTATTCATTATTTGATTGAATGAAGAATGTGTTAAGTGTTATATCTCTTTTTAAATGAAAATAGCTTTATTTGGTGAAATTTTTTTACTGTTGTTTTATTTTGTCAAATGAATAATGGGAATTATTTTTGCAATTCGTTATTGTTTTGCTGGATTAATAAGAAATTACGATATNTATTTGATTGAATGAAGAATGTGTTAAGTGTTATATCTCTTTTTAAATGAAAATAGCTTTATTTGGTGAAATTTTTTTACTGTTGTTTTATTTTGTCAAATGAATAATGGGATTTATTTTTGCAATTCGTTATTGTTTTGCTGGATTAATAAGAAATTACAATATGGGTATGCTTAATTTTGACATCAACTTTAAGAATAGTGAAAAACTAAAAAAGATATGAAAATGATCCAAAATTATTCTAGAAGTTTAGTATTTTACTTTGCTTTTTGTTTTAGAAGGAGGAGATATTTTCTTTTAATGTTAAACCGAACATTTCGGCGCGTTAAAAATATTTGTTGCAATTAAGAATGTGGTTACACATCTTCTTGAAACATTAAAAATAAAATCAAGGATGCGGTGATGCACCTTGTCCAATAATACAATTGACTTTTATTAATTTAAAGTAGAAACTTATATAAAAAAAATAAGATTTTCAAGTGTGATGCAAAGAAGACAGTTATGTCTCTAAATGTCAAGACCAAGAATGCAGTTACGTATCTAGGTCGTGACTAAATAAAAGTTCAACAAAATAAAAATGTGAACAAGTCATGGCCTGAAATAATATTTCCAAAAATTATTTTTCAGTATATATAAGTCAATAAAAGGAGTCGTGCTAGAACCACGGGACTCGAGGGATGCCGAATACCTTCCCATTGGTCAACATAATTCCTCACCCGAATTTCTAGTCCGCAGACCATATAAAGAGTCATTTCCTTTTGATTGGGGATTAAACAAAAAGGTGTCTTGGAACACCAAAACTCAATTCCAAGTGGCGACTCTGAAAAAATAAAATGATCCCTAATCAATAACGTCACTTTAATTGGAAAAACCATCTGCATCGCGCGAAAAAGGGGTGTGAAACTACCACACTTAGCATATGGAGGAGTCCCATTAACTCCTTGTGCTACACTACCATGAGACTGCGCAGGTCTAGCTCTGAAGTTCTGTGAATTCTGATTCTTGAACTCACCTTTGTTCTTTAGTGCAGTGCACTAGCAGATGACAGAGAAGGTCCATGTTGCTTCTGTTGGAATGTTGACCAGTTCACATTACTCTTTTGCTGCCCGGACTCATTTCTTGATGTCTTTGCCTTCATATTTTGAAACTCTTCTCTATCCCTTAGTTTATCGTCCTAAACCTACTGCACATGGATCATAAATCTTGCTATGTACATATTTCCTATAAGCATAGCTACCTTTCCCTTCTTACTTGACAAAAGAGACAACCCAGCAACGAACAGATTCATCCTGCTCCTCACGTCAACAACTATCTCTGGGGCATAACTGGATAGTTGGGTGAACTTAAGGATGTACTCATGTACGCTCATAGATTCATGTTTAAGAGCAAGGAATTCTCTTACCTTGGCCTCTCTTAGTTCACAGGGAAAGAAATGCCCCTAGAAGGCCTCATCGAACACCGCCCAGTTCACAATTGGTGCACTTTCAACTCTATTCTTCTTCCATTGGTCAAATCAGATTCTAGCGACACCCTTCAATTGGAATGAAACTAGTTCCACTCGCTGAACATCAACAACATGCATAATCTCAAAAAAAAATTATAGCTCTTCCACAAAGTCTTTCGGATCCTCAGTGACACTTGAACCGGTGAAGTCTGGAGGATTCATTCTTAAGAACTCTCAGATCCTAGACGTATCAGCCAAATCCTGTCAAACCTCTCTATGTTGCCCATCTTGGTTGGTCACAACTTGACTCAACGCACGGATAGCTTCCCGGAACTCAATATTCGTGACCTCTCCTTGGGGATGCACTTTCGGTGCATTGGGTATCCCTTGATCCTCAACATTCCTCCTAGCAGGACGACCTCAGATAACTCTTTGTGGAGGCATGATCTGAAAGATACTCGCAAGCATGATTTAGAAAGGAACTTTTATAAAAATGAACTATATTGCATGAAAAAAGTATGAAAGAAGTGAGATAGTTCCTAAATCTCGCAGCCTTCTAATTATAGATGTAGCGCGCTTCACACCAATAACCAGGACTCTACATACACGACTTCATAGACACCGTAGGACTCTTAAACTCTGCGCTTTGATGCCAAGTTTGTCACCCCCTGAGCCTATACCCTGGGGGTGGCCGGCACTCGAGAACCATTGCAAGCCCCAAGCGAACTCTTTGCCTGACTTAACTCTTAGCAGAAGACTTACTCATAAATAAGATAAACTCGAAAGATAAATTTTACTCAATTGTCTCAAAAGATAAACCTAGACTATTTTATAAATAAACATTCAACTAGCCAAAGTGGCAACTCAAGTCTCAACATAAACAACTGAAAATGAAAAGACTCATGAACTATGTCTATCTTTCTATGAAGCCTCTAATACTATGAGGGATGTCGGGACAAGACCCCAATCATCCTAACAACTAAAATAATTGAAAGTAAATAAGGGATCCTCCAGAAGCAAAGAGTCTCATCAAAACTCTGGAACTTAACTAGATTAATGAAGCGTTATATGTTGATCCTGGTTACCTATATGTGCATCATAAAAGATGCATGCCAAAGGGTGTCAGTACATGAAATGTACGAGCATGTGAGGGGAAATCTAAAACATGAAATAGCCTTGAACTAGAACTGAATAAACCGGTACCTCACCGAAACTCAACTCAACCTTAGTTCAATATAAAGCGATAAAAATAATGCAATATAAAGAAAAGCTTTAAAACAATAGATAACAACTCAATGTATTGAAAAATACAATAATAACTCAGTTTGTATGCAAAAATACAAAATAAACTCTGTTTGGGAAATTATCTAACCGACAACTATCACTATGAGCTATGTGATGATACAACGTCTAGCCCACGCTGCCAGAACTGTCCTATACTTTCCGGGGTATAGAACTCCTTAACTAAGTGGATCCACTAGTTTATGCTAAAAAGCAATAAAGGAATCATCTAAAAAGTATGACCCCTTCCTACCCGCGTTAGCTACATAATTTATGGGGGCTCTGAGTTGTTAGAACTCTCCTCCATATCGATGCTCAATACTACTCCTAAAATATAACTTAGCTCATTATGTTTTAAATAAAACATTTCCTCTTCCTCAACTTTGAGATTATTACTCAAAAGGTTTCTCTAAAAACAGATAATACTGAAAACCCTAAGCGGCAACTCAAGTCTTAGGAGTAATTAGTTCTCATATATCATTTTAAAGAAAATGAACTCAACTCTTACTCTTCCTCAACTCAATGCTCAGTCTTAAAACAAGTTTAAAAACAATATGTAAAAAGACTTCTTAAAATGACTTGAAGAACTCTAAAGACTTTACTCTTAGCTCTACCTTGAATTTGAATTATGAATTCAAGATTATGATTCACAATGTGAATGATTTCTATATGTTTTAGAAGTAGTTTAGAGTAGTTAGAATCGATAAGAAGTAAAGGTATACTTAAAAAGGACTCGAACGAGTTGAACGACGGAAAAAGGCTAGGGGCAGGCGACCTTGGCGCAATGCTAGCGCAGGGCACAAACCCCTAAATTTCAGATACCACATTATGGTGCACTGCTGGCACGCCACGCAGACCTGCTGGCGCATCTGGGGTGCACTGCGCCACCCCTTCCCCAGTTCAATTCGATGAATTTTCTGACCTTAATTTTACTAGAATCGATTTTTCTTCTCAATTTATCCTTAGATTCAATTACTCAATAAAAGTATATGAGAATATACTCAAAGCATATCTTAAACTCAATGCGATTACCTCAAGAACTCATCAATCCCATCCTAATTCAAGAACGAAAGAAAAACTTCAAGAAAACTAATCAAGAACTCTAATCCTTCAACTTTGGGGATGAAATTGCACTAAAATAACAATATTGGCATGTGGGTGAACGAACCCAACACCATGTGAACTCACATACCTTTTAGGGATCAAACCCTTGGCGATATCCTCAACAAAACTCAAGAATCTTGACGAACACCTTGCACTTTTCTCCTTTTCTCCTCTTCTTGAACTTTCTTCTAAAACCCTAAGCGTAAATTGATTTGGGAAAACTGAACCAAATCAGTTTACATGCCTAATTATTTACTAAAGATGCTTAAATCTGAAAGGGCAACGAAAATACCAAAATACCCCTCATATTTTCGAGTAACTTTCCTTAATTGGACAACCTAACTTCAAACGGGAATATCTACCTCATACGAGCTAAAAAATTAGCAAGCTCAGTGGCGTTGGAAAGAGGATTCCAAGACCGTTCATTTGATATCTAATGGGACACCTAACTCATCCTGTACTGAAAGTTATGGTTGTTTGAAGTTGACCAAAAACTCATAACTTATGCATAACTTGCACAATTTTAGATTTAGCTATTTCCAATTTAATTCTTTTTATTTTTAACTCTTTAAAATGCCAAGGTGTTACTATAGGATAATTCAAGCAGTGTGGGTGAGACGTTGTATCATCACATAACTCATATTGATGGTTGTCGATTGTATTTTTACATTCGAACTGAGTTATTATTGTATTTTTGAATACATTGAGTTGTTATGTACTATTTTAAAACGATTTATATAAACTACATCTTTATTGTTGTTTTTATACTACTTTGAGTTGAGTATCCATGAGTTGAGGTTGAGTTGAGTAGAGTCGAGGTGATTATGTTTCCTTCTTTCCAAGTTCAAGCTATTGTGTTATATTCAGTATTCCCTTTACATGCCCGTACATTTAATGTACTGATGTCATTTGGCTTGCATCATTTCATGAGGCAAATACAGGAGATCAGGAACATCAACAAGCGATTCGTTGATACCAATTGCAGTTCTAGAGTTATTTGGTGAGCCTCCTTTCTTTCAGAGGATTCCATATTTATTTTCATCTATTTAAGTTTTGGTAGAATGATTGGGGTTCTTATCCCGACATCCCTCGTAGTATTAGAGGCTTCATAGATAGCTAGACAGTAGTAGTTCACGAGTCTTTTCATTTCCAGTGTTTAATATTCTATACTTGAGTTGCCTCTTTTGGCCAGTTAATGTTTTATTTTTGAAATATTCTGAGTTTACCTTTTTAGACAATTGAGTAAAGTTTACTTTTAAAGTTCATCTTATGTTGCATAAGTCTTCCGTTGAGAGTTGAGCCAGGCTAAGGGTTCACTTTGGGTTAGCAATGGTTCTCGAGTGTCGGCCATGTCCAAGGTATAGGCTCAAGGCATGATAAACTTAGTATCACAACACAAATTTCAAGAGTCCTAGGGTTTCTCTGACGGCTTTTCTGAAGAATCCTAGTTATTGGTGTGAAGTGCGCCAGATCTGTAATTAGGAGGCTGTGACATTATGGAATTATCTCACTTCTTTCATACTCTTTTCGTGCGATAGATTTAAACTCTGTAAAGTTTCCTTTTGATTTGTTCTTGCACGTATCTTTTAGATCATGCCTCCATGTAGAGCGGTCTGAGGTCGTCCTACTAGGAAAAATGTTGATCCTCACGATCAAGGGGTACATAATGTACGAGAAGTGCAAACCCAATGAGAGGTCACTAATACTGAGTTTCGGGATGCTTTTCAGATGTTGAGTCAAGTGGTGACCAACCAATCTGGGCAACAAAGAGAGAATCAACAGGATGTGGCTGATACATCCAGGATCTGTGAGTTCTTAAGGATGAATCCTTTAGACTTCAACTGTTCAAGTGTCATTGAGGATCCGAAAAACTTTGTTGAAGAGCTACAGAAGATTTTTGAGGTTATGTATGTCGTTGATTCTGAGGGAGTGGAACTAGTTGCATATCTATTGAAGGGTGTTTTTAGGATTTGGTATGGACAATGGAAAAGGAGTATAGTTGAACGAGAACCAATTGTTTGTTGGGTTGTGTTTGAAGGTGCCTTCATGGGGCATTTTTTTCCCTTTGAGCTAAGAGAGGCAAAGGTAAGAGAATTCCTCACTCTTAAGCAGGAATCAATGAGTGTGCATGAGTACAACCTCAAGTTCACCCAAATTTCCCGTTATGCTCCGGAGATGGTTGTTTATATGAGGAGCAAAATGAGCTTATTTGTGTCTGGGTTGTCTCGTGCGTCGAGCAAAGAGGGTAAGGTTGCGATGTTGATAGGGGACATGGACATATAAAGTCTGATGATCCATGTGCAATAAGTTGAGGAAGATAAGATGAGAGATAGAGAAGAGTTTCGAAAGAAGAAGGCTAAGAAAACAAGAAATGAGTCCGGGTAGCCGAAGAGTAATGCAAAATGGTTATCTTTTCAACAGAAGCCAAATGGACTTGCTCCATCATCTACTAGTGCACCTTCACCAAGGAACAAAGGTAAGTTCAAGAACCAGAATTCACAGAACTTCAGAGCTAGGATTTCCTAATCTTAACGTAGTATGGCACAAAGAGGTAATTTGACTCCTGCATATGGTAAGTGTGGTAGGAACCACACAGGAGCATGTCGTGATGGCTCCACTGGTTGTTTCAAGTGTGGTCAGACTTTTCACTTCATGAGAGAGTTCCCTAAGAATATGAAGGTAAATGGTAATGGGGATAATAGTGCCCAATCTTCTTTGGTAGCTTCAATAGACAAAATTGCACCTAGAAAAGCTACTTCAAGGACATGTGGAGGAGCAAACTATCCGTAGGCTATCAACAATCACTAAGAGTAAGAGAATTCACCTAATGTTGTCACTAGTATGATCAAAGTCTTTACTTTTGATTTATATGCATTGCTAGATCCAGGTGCGAGTCTATCTTTTTTGACTCCTTATGTTGCGATGAATTTTGATATTCTTCTTGAGAAACATCTTTAGCCCGTCAGTGTTTCCAAACCTGTCGATGAGTCTATTCTAGCTGAGAGAGTTTATCGTGATGTTACCAGTTTAGTCAATCACAAGGACACCATGGCTTACTTAGTTGAGCTTAATATGGTGGACTTTGATGTTATTTAGGTATAGACAGATTCTATGCATGTTATGCCTTAGTTGATTGTAGAATTCAAGTAGTTAAGTTCTAGTTTCCTAATGAGCTAGTTATAGAGTGGAGGAGTAGTTCAGCAGTGCCTACGGGTTATTTTATTTCATACCTTAAGACGAGAAAGTTAGTTTCCAAGGGGTGTATCTATCACTTAGTCCGAGTTAATGACTCTAGTGTTGAGACACCACCTATTCAGTCAGTTCCAGTTGTGAGTGAGTTCCCAGAGGTCTTTTCATATGATCTTCTCGGAGTCCCTCCTGAGAGAGAAATAGACTTCGATATAGATATTCTTCCCGATACTCGTCTTATCTCTATTTTTCCATATTGAATGGATCCAGTTGAGTTGAAAGAGTTAAAAGAGAAGTCGAAAGACCTTCTTGAGAAGGTTTTATTCAACCAAGTTCTCACCTCGGGACGCTCTGGTCTTATTTGCGAGGAAGAAAAATGGTTCTCTTCGGATATGTATTGATTACCGCAATTGAACAAGGTTACTATAAAGAATAAGTATCCACTTCCGTGGATTGATAATATTTTCGATCAACTTCAGGGTGCCATTTGTTTTTCTAAGATAGACCTTAGATCTGACTATCATTAGTTTAGAGTAAAAGAGAGTGATATTCCCAAGATAGCTTTCAGGACCTGTTATGGTCATTATGAGTTTCTAGTTATGTCTTTTGGTGTGACTAATGCTCCTGCAACATTTATGGACCTTATGAACAGAATGTTTAAGTCTTATCTTGATATGTTTGTTATTGTTTTCACTGATTACATTCTAATCTATTCGAGGAACAAAGGATCTTGGATACTTATTCGAGGAATGAGGAGGAGGCCCCGACCTGGCTTGCCCAAAATTCTAGCATGTAGGCCCCTTAGGCGATGTGGTTCCACTTGTCTAATCGCCTAATCACTTGGGCGATGGAACCCCACCTCACCGAGTTACAAAGGTAAAATATGCTCCCATTAACAAATTTCTAAGTGACATAGGTCATTGCCCTCTTCCATGTCTTGCTACCCCACATATATATCCCTAGCTTAGCTTAATAGAATTACGGGGTATTACAATATCTTCCCTTTGGGATCATTCGTCCTCAAATGATGATTCTAAATACTTCTTAAGCAAACAACTCTAGACTAGCAGCCCATCATGCATGCAACTCATCTAAATGTGCATAAGCTAATGGAGAAAACTTTAATTCAAAGCTAAACATATTCAATGCAACACACGGGTGTAGGAACTACATCTAACAACCCATTTATTAATGGAATTCTCATAACTAGTCATGTTCAAGGAGGAACTACCATCTCCAAGTCATAACATGCTCATCATACTCTCATGGAGCCTAAATGCAATTTACTCTCAAAAAGCATTTATTCAAAGAGGAATCTTTCGACTCAAAACTAAGGCATTCTCATATATTCATCTCATGAAGTCAAAATAGGCAACTTATACTCAATGCACTACAATCATGAGGACAATTTAATCATGCAAACTCATTTTCAATTAAATCACAAGTTTTCACGAACATGCATCATATAAGGAAACCATGGCAACTCATAAACACACAATAACCTTACTAGGTAGGCACACCATCTCCCCCTCGGGAGTAAGCCTACACAAACTCTTCTAAACATCATTCATACTAAAGACAACTTCAAGGTCAAACATATCAAATCTATCAAGTCATCAAAGACAAGCAACACCGGAATCTAATAAGGCATGAAACACATACCGGTAGTCACATCCAGGGGGACACTTTTTTTCACCACTAGCTTGGAGAACCTAGAACCAATTTTTGCTTGGGAGCATTGCGATCCAAACCATTAAGAAAAACTTGATTTTCCTCTCTCCCTTTATCCCTAAGTATTGGACAATCTCTCATCTTATGACCCTCATTGCCACAACAATAACAACCATCCTTTCCGGCTAGACACCCACTGTAATGCTTTCTTCCACACTTGGAGCAAGTTGGATTAAGCAACACAGATTCACTATTACTCCCTCTTTGAGGATTAGGTTTAGACACCCTCTCTTGGTTGGAATGTTTTTGTTGATTTCTAGGTTGACCATATCCATCGGATCTAGCATTGGAGAAACCCCCATCACCATTCCTAGCCCTTTTTACCTCTCTATTCTTGTCTTGGAGTTTGTCATCCTCCATTTGTTGGGCATACACCATGAGATGTGAGATATCCATATCATGAAGGAGCATTGCCGTATGAAATTCTTTTCTTACCACCTTGGATATACCCGTCACATACATACTCATTTCATCCCTTGGATCCGCCACCATAGACGAAGCATACTTGGACAATTCGATAAACTTTAGAGAATATTCTTGAACACTCACACCTCTTTGACGAAGGATGATAAATTCTTCTACCTTAACTTCCCTCATCTCTTGAGGAAATAACCTATCAAGAAATGCCTTCTTCAACACCTCTCAATCTATGGAACCCGCTCCTACCGGCCTATTCATGTTCCATTGAGTATACCATACTTAGGCCACACCCTTCAATTGATAAGCGGCTAGCTCCACTTTCACTACCAAAGTCACCCCCATAGCATCAATTATCTTGTAAACCTCTTCCACAAATTCTTGAGGATTTTCTCCTACTTTGGAACCAAAGAACATGGGAGGGTTCATCCTTGTAAAATCCCTCAATCTAGAAGCCACGACATTCTAATTAGGTCTCACATGGGGCCCAACATCTCTATTGACTTGGGCCGTCATAGCTTGATCCAATGTTACAAGGGCCTACTTAATTTCCACATTTTTCATAGCCGAAGGATCAACCGGAGCTTGAGAAGGAGCTGGGTGTGGAACTTGGAGAGCAACATCTTGCTCCTCATTGCCGTCCTCACCTCTCCTAGCATTTTCCCTTGTAATAGACATACCCTGAAAGACCATATGGCACATATTAGAAGAAGAACCTACAAGAGCCAAACTCTGTGGCACGACTTATAGAATGAAGAAGTGAGATTTCCTAAACATCCAATACCTTCCTATTCATAAATGTGGCACACTTCACATTTATGAACAATACTCTACTAGACGTGGTTTGAGACAATCCTAGAACCATTCTAAACCTTGTGCTCTGATACCAAGTTTGTCCGAACCCAGGGGTACACCTTAGATGTAACATGGCGTACTTGTCCCCGAAGGGGTCTCATACAATCCCTTAGAATATAATAACATAAGATAATAGAATAGTACGGAAATTTTAAAAACTTTTATCGATACAATCAAAGTCTTTTTATAAAATGAAAATGAAAGTCTTTACTACACCTTTGTCTCAAACCATCTAATACAACTTTGAATAAAACTCTTGGGACATACCCTATACAATAGTCTCAACATGGAAACAAAATACATAAAGGAAATAGTGAGTTTGTCCTCGAAGCTATGTGGACTCACCAAAATCTTCAACTCCTTTGCTCCTTAGAAACCCATCTCCAAGAATAGAACTCAAGTCTCCAAACCCTACATTTGATGAGAATGTAGGCAAAGTATGCGTTAGTACAAAATGTACTAAATATGTTAGCTAGCATAACACTATAAGAGCATAAGATAAGGGTTAGTCAATATAAGACATAATCCACAATCATATAAAATATTTCATGAAACATAAGCATCATATAAGTATTATTCAACTCTTTGTAATTTGTACCATAATAGGACTACTCTCAAGTAANCATAAGATAAGGGTTAGTCAATATAAGACATAATCCACAATCATATAAAATATTTCATGAAACATAAGCATCATATAAGCATTATTCAACTCTTCGTAATTTGTACCATAATAGGACTACTCTCAAGTAACCTCAAGGCATATTTGTGCAATGCATGAATAGCATCCCATAATACCCTTCAAGCTATGCATCCCTTTTTGGTCATCTTAATCATAGTCAATATGCATAGTCAAGACCTAGGTTTTCATATAACAAGAGCACTATACTTCTAAGTAACCTTAAAGCATACTTGTGCAATGTATGAAGGGCATCCCATAATACCATTCACACTAAGCATAATCTTGAAGTCGCCATATTCATACTTACCATTCATTTGGTCTCATCCTTAGCTTTCTTCATATAGGCAAGAGAATTATCACCTCTGTCACACCCCTTTTCAGCCGGCAAAAAGGGTTTTTTCAATTTAAGTGACGGTATTAATTAGGGATTATTTTATTTTTTCAGAGTTGCCACTTGGAATTGAGTTATGGTGTTCCAAGTTACCTTTTTTTTAATCCCTAATCAAAAGGAAATGAATCTTTATTTGGTCTGCGAAATAGAAACGCGGGTAAGGAATTCTCATTACTGAGGGAAAGGTATTAGCTATCCCTCGAGTCTCGTGGTTCTAGCACGATCGCTTTTATTGACTTATACTTATCTTGAATTATTAATTTTGGATATATTATTTCAGGCCATCACTTGTTCACATTTTTTTTATTAATGAAATTTTATTAGTCTCACCCTAGATGCATCGCTTCATTCTTGGTCTTGGCATACACCGGCTCAGAAGCATAACAACTTTCTTCTCTCGAGTGTGTTACCTAATATTTTATGTCTCACATCTTGATTTTAACAAAATAAAACATTTAGTAGAATAATTTTACCAAGGTGTGTCATCACATCCTTGAATTTCTTTTAAATTTTCAAAAAGATGTGTAACCATATTCTTAATCGAAAAAAACATTTTAACATGCTTATATCCTAATATTTACCTATTGCTAGAAAGCTTGAATGTATTATTAATGATTAAATTAATTTTTACTTTTTATTTGCATGAATACTATTTAAACAATAAAATTCAAAATCTTAAACAAATAAAAAATTATTTTTTTTCATATTCAAATTGAATATAGATGCACTTACATTTTTAGTATACTTACAAGTTATGAGAAAAGGCAATAAAAATAAAAAGTAAAAAATTTGTAACTATTCAGCTCTTAATTTTTCTAAAATAAACATTTTTAATATTAGATACAGTTGACTAAACAAACTATTAGAATAATTTTGTTAGACATTTAGTTGATTTTGGTTGGACACAAGAGGTACTTAATTGATAACAACATATGGTACAAAAATGAAAAATAAATGTATAATAGAATAAACAGGAAATATTTCAATATTATTGTGTTAGAATTAAATACACATAAAATTTGAGCAAATTTCATAACATTGAAAGCAAGTATTATATAATCATGAAAATTAAAATATACAATAAAAATTAAATGATACCTCTGGCGAAAATCAAATCAAGAAAAGACATCAAATTTCATAAACAAATTAAGAGAAATGTAAAGTTGAACACCGCAAAATCTGGACCGAAGCTTGATTAAAACGCTCACAAAGCTTTTGTAGATTGTATGTGGTAGTATATGTTTTGTGTTTATATGAAAGTAGTTATGAGAAAGGAAGAAAAGATGTGAATGTGTTGGTGAATTTTTGAAAGAGGAATAAAATGAATCTGAAAGTTTTTTTTTGTTTGTTGCGTTTTTCTTTTTTTTCCCCTGCTGATTGTTTTTATTTGTTTTTTTTTGTTATATTTTTTGTCTCTTATAGGTGTGTGTAGTACGTAATATATGTGTGTAGTGTTGTTGTTTGTAGTGTGTAGGAGTGGGGTAGTGGGGTTGAGATGTGGGTAGTGAGGTGAAGTGGTTAAGTAGGTGAGGGTAATGGGTAGGTTATTTTTTTTAATTGTTTGTTGTTAATAAATAAAAATATAATAATAATAATATTACATAATTATTTTGGAATTAATAAAAAATATAGATAAATTAAATAACTACATCAAAAAATATAATTAAGAAAATATGAAAATATCTAATTTATTTACTAAAATTTTGATTAAAATAAAAACAAAATGTACCTTAAAGTGTGACTCTATTTTTGTTATTTTCAAATCCTTTAAAATAAACTTAATAAAATAAGATACAAATCAAAATATTTAATCTAGATTTATAAAATATTTAATATCTAAAAATGGTGGTAAACTTAAGTTCGATAAAAAATTACGTGTGTACAGTTTGTCCCTCTTTAACTGGAAACACGAAGAGTTTTCAGACAAAGAAGTAGATAACGTGACAAATTTTGACCGGACTTGTATTTGAAGGAAATATTTGTGTGACCGAGTCTTGGTTTTGGATATCCTACATATCTTGGGTTATAAGGGTATCGGGTCACGTGTAGTTCAAGAAGATGAGTTGATGAGTTGGAAGTTAAGTGAGGTTCCATTGAGGCTCCAGGTCACGACTCTTATCCTTACATTAAAAAATGAAAGCTAATAGTCAAAAGGAAAATAAAAGTACAAGCTCCTATCTATGCAGATTCTCTTGAGTCTACACTTGAGTCTTTGACTTTCACATCTCACTTTGAATTTTTTGGGTGAGTATCTTGATCTTGAACAAAATTTGAGGCTTAACTTGCCACTTAGAGTGAGTTTTCGGCACTTTTCAAAATGACAATTTGAAAATGTTCTTGAAGGCCTACTTGTTTTGTTGATCAATAGCTGAATAAAAATAGATGTTAGGAAGTCAGGCTGCTACATGCATTGAAGAAGCTGATTCTGGCTATCATGAAATTGATCATTCTGAAAAGAGTTGAAACTTTGTACTTGAATTTTTTTTGTGAATTATTAACAAATGTAAATAAAAAAATAATTAAAAAAAAAACCATACTAGGAAGTATTTATCCTAGGAGAAAATAAAAATAAAGGTCTTAGACTAGGAAATGTTTATCCTAGGAGAAATTAAAAATAAAGGTCTCAGACTAGAAAGTGTTTATCCTAGGAAAAAATGAAAAATAACAGTCTCAAACTAGGAAATGTTTATCCTAGGAGAAAATGAAAAATAACAGTCTCAGACTATGAAATGTTTATTCTAGGAGAAAATGAAAAGTAACAGTATTAGACTAGGAAATGTTTATCGTAGGAGAAAATAAAAAATAACGTCTCAGACATGGAAGTGTTTATCCTAGGAGAAAATAAAAATAACGTCTCAGACTAGGAAGTGTTTATCCTAGGAGAAAATGAAAAATAACAGTCTCAGACTAGGAAGTGTTTATCCTAGGAGAAAATAAAAAATAACGTCTCAGATTAGGAAGTGTTTATCCTAGGAGAAAATTAAAAATAACAATCTCAGACTAGGAAGTGTTTATCTTAGGCGAAAAATATAAAATAACGTCTCACACTAGAAAGTGATTATCTTAGGAAAAAATAAAAAATAACGTCTCAGACTAGGAAGTGTTTATCCTAGGAGAAAATAAAAAATAACGTCTCATACTAGGAAGTGTTTATCATAGGAGAAAATAAAAAATAACGGTCTCAGACTAGGAAATGTTTATCCTAGGAGAAAATGAAAAAATAATAGGCTCAGACTAGAAAGTACATCCTAGGAGAAAAATGAAAAATAACATCTCAGACTAGGAAGTGTTTATCCTAAGAGAAAATAAAATAAAAAAACGGTCTCAGACTAGGAAATGTTTAACCCAGGAGAAAATGAAAAATAAAAGTGTCAGACTAGGAAGTGTTTATCGTATGAGAGAATAAAAGATAAAGGTATCAGACTAGGAAGTGTTTATCCTAGGAGAAAATAAAAAATAACTTCTCAGACTAGTAAGTGTTTATCCTAGGAGAAAATAAAAAATAACAAGCTCAGAATATGAAGTGTTTAATCTAGGAGAAAATAACTAAATCCCATTCTGTAGGAGGGTCCTGCTAATCCCAATGTCCAGGAGGTCCTGCTAATCCCATTATGTAGGAGGGTCCTGATAATCTAAATCTCATTGTCTAGGAGGGTCCTGCTACACTAATTCTCATTGTCCAAGAGGGTCCTGCTAGTCCCATTAACCAGGAGGATCCTGCTAGTCCCATTAACCAGGAGGGTCCTGCTAGTCCCATTAACCAGGAGGGTCCTACTAGTGTTCCATTTTCCAGGAGGGTCCTGCTAGTGTCCCAATATCCAGGAGGGTCCTTCTAGTCCATTATCCAAGAAGGTCCTGGTAGTGTCCCATTATCTAGGAGGGTCCTGCTAGTCTCATTATCTAAGAGGGTCCTTCTAGTGTCCCATTATCCAGGAGGGCCCTGCAAATTCCATTATCCAGAAGGGTCCTGCTAGTCTCATTATCTAGGAGGGTCCTACTAGTGTCCCATTTTTCGAGAGGGCCCTGCTAGTGTCCCATTATCCAAGAGGCCCTTGCTAATCCCATTATCTAGGAGGGCCCTGTTAGTCCTATTATCTAGGAGGGTCCTACTAGTCCCATTATCC
The DNA here is from genome assembly GCF_019186545.1 of Solanum stenotomum. Classification (NCBI taxonomy): domain Eukaryota; kingdom Viridiplantae; phylum Streptophyta; class Magnoliopsida; order Solanales; family Solanaceae; genus Solanum; species Solanum stenotomum. Next base: position 32,560,293 of record NC_064292.1, read on the forward strand.
AGGAGGGTCATGTTAGTCCCATTATCCAAGAGGGTCTTGCTAGTGTCCCATTATCAAGGAGGGTCTTGCTACTCCCATTATCCAGGAGGGTCCTGCTAATGTCTCATTATCTAGGAGGGTACTGCTAGTCCCATTATCCAGGAGAGTCCTGCTACACTAAATCATCAAATAGAAGAACCATGACATTATTTTTTTTCCCCAGTTTACACCAGAAAAATATCATTTAAGATTTGAGCATAAATGAGAAATACTTATACCAAAAGAAAAATGCAAGAAATTGATGCAGTTAGGGTGTTTGTTCCCTAGAAATGAAAGAAGGTAGGGTGTTTGTTTCTTAAGGTCAAAATGCAACTAGAGTGTTTATTCTTTAGGAATGAAAGATGATGCATCTAGGGTGTTTATTCTCTAAGGTCAAAATACAAATATGGTCTTTGTTCCCTAGTAATAAGTGTGATTTTTTTTATAAATAAATACATGCCCAGTTTTTAAATTGAGTAACTTTGTAACTCTTTTTAATTTATCATTTTTTGATTTTTTGACTTTTTTAAAAAAAATAATTCAATTTCATTCCTTCAGGGATATAAAATTTTATTCTATGAGACCGAGCCATATTGTAAGATTTCCTACATATCTTGTATAGCAAGAATCAGGTCAAACGTAGTCCATAAAAAATAAAAAAAATTATTATTTAATTTTTTTTGAATTTTTTTGGCAAAAGACCTCTTTTTTAAAAAAAATGCTAGAGGAGAAAAGAAAGAAATTAATTCATGGTTGAGATTGCTTTGAAAATTAATTCATGGTTGAGATTGCTTTGACTTTAGTTGGTACCAATTATTAGTATTATACATATGAATCACCTTCAACTACTTTCAGACAAATTTGAGGTCAACTTTGAGTAATCCTTATAGTTTCAAATGGTATCTCAAACATACTTAAGTATTTGCAAGATGAGTTCATCTTGCCTAAGTTAAGGGATACAATTATTTATTTACTCATGTTTCAAGTGGTCACACAGCAAATGAAGTCCTTTTTCCCATATTATAGAATAATTTAGATCGTAGAATATTTTTGAAAGTCACTCACACTCAGAAAGATGTGTAATGCTTGAGATTGAGATACCATATGTTTGACCCTCATGTAAGTATCCACTAATGCGAGAACACCGAAAATGAGATCAAATAGGACTTGTCATTGGCTTGCAATGTAGGAAGGGAAAGGTAAGATATTCATTTGGGATAAAGTGACTATTTCCTCCTTAAAATTTGCACAATGCTTTGAATATTTTTCATTCTTGCATTTGATCTATGTTTTCTTGAAAACTCCTCATTTATTTTCCTTTTCTTGTTTTCTTATTTTCTTTCCTTTTCGTTGGAGATTTTTTTTTTCTTTCTAGCTTTTCATTGTCTTTTTTTCTTTGGACTTTCACATGTTTGGCCCTTTCATTTTGTTACCCAACTTAGATGTTTGGCACTGTGTAAATAATTGATAGTGCGCTCAAGGAGGTGAGATCAAAGTATAGTGCATTTATGCACTCAAAAAGATATACGCTAAAATATGGTCATTTAAATAAAAAGGTTTCACGCTCAAAATGGGAGTTCTATGGATAATATGTCATTCGGTAGGCTTGAAAGGCACAATCGGATCAAAGAAAGCCTATAATCCTTTTCCAAGTTAAATGTTGCTCAAAAATTCGTTCCAACCTACATTCGGGCAAAGTTCTAGATCAACAAAGGCATGCAAGTGAATTTAATATGTAAAGTTGACCACACAATGTACATGAAACATGAGTTTGAATTTGTTTTAGCCTTAACTTTAAGTAAAACAGTTTCTCAAGTATTACATAAAGATATCAAGAGATACCAAAAGAAGTCGATAGGTCACAATAAAGTTGGCCTATCTTGCCAAATAGTTTAATACTTTCTTTCTTTTTTCTTATGCACATTCCTAAACATGTTGGTACTAACCAAGTTAAATTTTCTAAATTAAAAATTTTCTTGAAGAAATGTCGTGCCCGAAACAAATTTTTCATCTTGTTTTTTTTTTTTAGATTTTAAAATAAGGAAGAGAAACACTTTTATTTGAACTTTGAATTTTTTTTTTATAAAAAAAATTGCCCAATTTTTGTGACGAGGCCTTTCTAAATTTTCCTTAGTTGGACCAAACCTCAAAATGAGGCTGCCTACGTATCTTGTCAAAGTGAGAACCAGGTCAAACGTAATTCAAAAAGATCATAAGCACACCATTATTTTTAATAAGAAATACATATATTTTTTTTGAAATTTTAAATAAGGATCACCGAACCCAAAAAGGGTTTTCTACGTATCTCATCAAGGTGAGAATCAGGTGTGCATAATTCATCCAGCTTGGATAGTTAAAAAAACTTTAATATATTGAAGCATGATTTGACAAATGCAATATATTTGCAATTTTGGTTAAGTTGTAAAAAATCTTTTTATTTCATTTTTAGGAAATGTATAAAAACTTATAAAAATAGAAATATTTTTGGTGTTTTCTCCCTATCTTTATACAAAATTTGAAAGATAAACTATTTTTCTTATTTAACTAATCACCCTACAATTGACAAATCAAAGATCTTCTAAATAAATACATTTTCTGATAACACATGTAACTATCTAAGTAATTAACTAATATAGGGATACACATCCTACACAGATTCGATCTTATGTTGAGTCACTAAGTCAATTGCAAATAATAATGCAAATAAGTGGAGCCTACTAGATTAGCCATATCTATGTTTCAGTTTCATTAGGTTTAACCCTGAAGGGGATATGTGTCTAGACTGACTTACCCGAGTGAACAACTCGAGCCAGGGAGGGGCAACTTATTGGTAGCAACGCTATTTCGACTTCATTGTTGGTCCATTCACGCCTAACATATGTGACTAAATATCCTTCACTGGGTGTCAAGACACTCCAACTTTATCTCGAGGGAATGTAGGATGCATAACTGCATTCCTGTGAACTTGTGTTAAGTGTATTCAAAGACTCATAAGCTGTGTGCGAGAGAAAACAATTTAGTATAGTTAAACAATATAAACAAAGCAATAAATAAGCAGCAAGTACAACATTAGGCCATGATACACAATATATCCAAAAGAAGTAATAAAATATAGTAAAAGTTAATATAACAAAGCTCGAATTCTTGTTATTCCCCAGCAGAGTCACCAGAGATGTCACACCACTTTTTCAATCGGCGGAAGAGTTTTTCCAATTTAAGTGACGGTATTGATTAGGAATTATTTTATTTTTTCAGAGTCGCCACTTGAAATTGAGTTATGGTGTTCCAAGTCACCTTTATGTTTAATCTCTAATCAAAAGGAAATGACTCTTTATTTGGTCTGCGAACTAAAAATTTAGGTAAGGAATTTTCTTGACTGAGGGGAAGGTATTAGGCATCCCTCGAGTCTACTGGTTCTAGCACGGTCGATTTTATTGACTTACACTTATGTTGATTTTGTTTTTGGATATATTATTTCAAGCCATCACTTGTTCACATTTTCTTTATTGTTGAAATTTTATTAGTCTCACCCTAGATGCATCGCTTCATTTTTGGTCTTGGCATACACCGGCTCAGAAGCATAACAACTTTTTTCTCTCGAGCGTGTCACCTAATATTTTTAGTCTCACATCTTGATTTTAACAAAATAAAATTTTTACTAGAATAATTTTACTAAGGTGTGTCACCACATCCTTGAACTTCTTTTAAATGTTTGAAAAAAATGTGTAACCACATTCTTAATCGAAACAAACATTTTTTAACAGGTCGAATATCCTAATATTTACCTATTGCTAGAAAGCTTGAATGTATTATTAGTGATTAAATTAATTTTTACTTTTTATTTTCATGAATACTATTTAAATAATAAAATTCAAATTCTTAAACAAATAAAAAATTATTTTTTCATATTCAAATTGGATATAGATGCACTTACATTTTAGTATACTTACAAGTTATGACAAAACACAATAAAAATATAAAGTAAAAACTTTGTAACTCTTCATCGCTTAATTCTTCTAAAATAAACATTTTTAAAATTAGATACAATTGACTAAACAAACTATTAGAATAATTTTGTTAGACATTTAGTTGATTTTGGTTGGACACAAGAGGTACTTAATTGATAACAACATATGGTACAAAAATGAAAAATAAATGTATAATATAATAAACAGGAAATATTTCAATATTATTGTGTCAGAAATAAATACACATAAAATTTGAGCAAATTTCATAACATTGAAAACAAGTATTATATAATCATGAACATCAAAATATACAATAAAAATTAAATGATACCTTTTGCGAAAATCAAATCACGAAAAGACATCAAATTCCATAAATAAATTAAGAGTAAGGTTAAGTTGAGTACCGCAAAATCTGGACTGAAGTTCGATTAGAACACTCACAATGCTTTTGTAGATTGTATGTGGTAGTATATGTTTTGTGTTTATATGAAAATAGTAATGAGAAAGGAAGAAAAGATGTGAATGTGTTGGTGAATTTTTGAAAGAAGAATAAAATGAATTTGAAAGTTTTTTTTTGTTTGCTGCATTTTTCTTTTTTTTCCTTACTGATTGTTTTTGGTTGTTTTTTTCTTGTTATGTTTTCTATCTCTTATAGGTGTGTGTAGTATGTAGTATATGTGTGTATTGTTGTTGTTTGTAGTGTGTAGGAGTGGGGTAGTGGGGTTGAGATGTGGGTAGTGAGGTGAAGGGGTTAAGTAGGGGTGAGGGTAATGGGTAGTTTTTTTTTAATTTTTTTTTGTTGTTAATACATAAAATATAATAATAATAATAATAATAATAATATTAACTAATTATTTTGGAATTAAATAAAATATAGAAAAATTAAATAGCTAGATCAAAAAATATAATTAAGAAAATATTAAAATATCTAATTTATTTACTAAAATTTGAATAGATTAAAAACAAAATGTACCTTAAAGTGTGACACTATTTTTGTTATTTTTTAAATCCTTTAAAATAAACTTAATAAAATAAGATAAAAATAAAAATATTTAATTTAGATTTATAAAATATTTAAGCTCTAAAAATGGTGGTAAACTTAAGTTCAGTAAAATATTGTGTCATGGAAGGCAACTATAGCAACAATCAACCAAAGCATACATCATATAAGATCAACACCTCTTAGGTAACCTTAAGTCATACTTGTGCAATGTATAAATGACATCCCATAATACCATTCATACTAAGTAATTCTTTAGGTCATCCTACTCTAGTTCCCTAATTAGGGACTAGTCCTTTTTTTTAGAGCATTGGAACACTAGGAGGTACTTTATTAAGTCTATCTTAGTTCCTCATTATTTTAAACCCTAGGATATACTACTTTAAGTACATCTTAGTTCATCAAGCTTGAACTTTAGGAGATGCTTCTTCAAGAATAATCTTAGTTCATTAAGTTTGAACCCTAGGAGATGCTTCTTCAAGCATAATCTTAGTTCATTAGGTTGTGTTGGACTCTAGGAGATGCTACATTAAGCATAATCTTAGTTCATTACTAATCTTGTTGTAGTTGTGATATAGCCTTAGCCAACATGAGAACATATGAGCTATCACATGATCTCTCCCGATGTTACCCACACCATCAAGGGTTGGTCCACTTTCCTAAGGTAGAATCGGTTTGTTAGCTTAGTTGGATCCACTAGCTAACTTTCCTATGGGGGAACATAGTTATGAGATACATAGATTGCTACTAGAAACCCAAAACTCCACTAGGTGAAGCTTCCATCTCATGAGACACCATTTGGGAAAATCGGACTCTACTAGGTGAGAGTTCCTATTTTTGAAGCCCAAACTCAACTAGGTGAGAACCTCCATCTCATTTCAATATCCACTCGGTGCTAGGCCTAATCCCACAAGATAACTATTAAGTCTCTACTTTGACTCAAGTTCATAGAAAGATGTCATTGACAACCAATCCATGTTAATTCACTAATTACCTCTTTTAGACCATGTGTGAGAAACTATCACCATCCATGACCTAGGTATGAAGGCTCTTTATCCTTAGGTTCAATTAGGTGAGAAAAGCCCTTAAACCCTAGAACCATTACTATGTAAGAACCCCTTTCATGTTAAGTTTACTTTCATGCCTAATATCATATCTAGAATTCTACATTAGACATATCATCATGACTCTGGTGATTCTATCACTTCCTACCATCTATTATTCATGAGGTGAATTAGGTAGGTAAAGATCTTTCATCACAATTCTATTCAGCCTTCTATTCACATGTAGGTTTTGCTCTCAAAGCCTTAACATCTATAGTTAATCATATTAGCTTTACTCTCAATACCTAGAGATAAACATTCATAACTACAAGCCCTACTCTGAAAGCTTTACCTCTACAATCATCATAAATATCTAAATTTCAAGGCATTCTAACCACATTCTTTATTATCAAGTGATTCTAGTCACAATTCATCGTAAAGGTTCAACTTCAACTTTATTAGTCAAGATCCATCACATATGATAAAGTCTAGTTCAATTCATGTCTATATGTTCCTAATCTTGAACAATTACTACACATGACATTGATTTTAGAAGACCAACTATGAATCCTCAATTTCACATCTCATGGCATAAACCCACAAAATATCAAACTCCTCCATTAGGCTAGAGTTAACCATCGAAATCACATAAATTCATTATAATATCACAATTCAATGCTTAATCAATCGTAATTATCTATTATCCACTCAATTCGAATCATACCCAACACTACCCACAACATAGGAAGAAACGCTAGCTTAGATTGGGTTTTATCTTCACAGTTTGGGGAAATCTAAGGGGCTCTATGGGTGGAAGAACTCATAGATGAATAAGCTAACATACCTTGGATATAAAGCGTAGTAAGCTTGAATCAATGAAGTCTTGATTTTCCCTAGCTTGATCATCTCTTCCTCTTTTTATTTTTCTTCTTCCTCTTCCTCTTGCTCTAGCTTCTTCTTCTTCTTCTTCTTCTTCTTCTTCTTCTTCTTCTTCTTCCTCTTTCTCTTCCTCTTCCTCCTTCTCCACCTCCTCCTCCTCCTCCCGTCCTCCTCCCCCTCCTCCCCCTCCTCCTCTTCCTCCTCCTCCTCTTCCTCTTCCTCTTCCTCTTCTTCTTCTTCTTCTTCTTCTTCTTCTTCTTCTTCTTCTTCTTCAGTTTTCTAGAGAGAGAATTTTCTTTGGAGGGGATGAAGTTGGGTTTTCTTTGGATTCTAGGGAGAATGACTTAATTGAAGGAAACTTAAGTCTAAAAAGCTTATATACTATATTAGGAAAAGAATAAATCAATGTAGTATTAATTTAGGGAAAAATTACTAAAAACCCCTAAGATTCTAACTTAGACTACCAACCAGGCCCGTTTTGGATCGCTAAGTGGACTCTTGGTCCGCCATGTTTTCCAGCAGCTCCCCTTGGTGGAGCAGGCCACTAGGCGATGGTGGAGGGCAGGTTGGCGATGCGCCTACTGTTCCGGAGCCCCGATCTGGTTCACCCAAAATTCTAGCATCTAGACCCTTTGGGGAAGTCCCTTAGGCGATGGGGTTCCACTTGTCTAATCGCCTAATCACTTGGGCGATGGAACCCCACCTCGCCGAGTTGCAAAGGTAAAATATGCTCTACTTAATAAACTTCTAAGTGCCATAGGTCCTTTCACTCTTCCATGGCTTGCTACCCCACATATTTAGCCCTAGCTTAACTTAATAGAATTATGGGGTATTACAGATTGGCTGGTTATTATAGAAGATTCGTCGAGGGATTCTCATCTATTTCATACCCTTTGACTAAGTTGACTTAGAAGACAACAAAGTTTCAATGGTTTGAAGCTTGTGAGAAAAGCTTCCAAGAATTGAAAATTAGGTTGACTACAACCCCAATGTTGACCTTACCACAAGGTAAGCAAGGTTTTTTTGTGTATTGTGATGCGTCCAGAGTTGGACTGGGTTGTGTATTGATGTAGAATGACAAAGTTATAGCTTATGCCTCCAGACAACTTAAGATTAACGATAAGAATCACCCAACCCATGTTGGTTGATGTAGTGTTTGCTTTAAAAATATGGCGTCACTATCTTTATGGTCATATAGATGTGTTCACCGATCATAAAAGTCTTCAGTACGTATTCAGTCAGATAGAGCTTAATCTCAGACATAGGAGGTGGTTGGAGTTAATCAAGGATTATGACATGAGTATTCTCTATCACCCAAGTAAGGCTAATGGTGTTGATGATGCTATGAGCCCGTTATCTATGGGTAGTACTTCCCATGGTGAGGAAGACAAGAAAGAGTTAGCAAAATATGTACACAGACTTGCATGATTCAGAGTTCAATTAATGGATTCCAATGAAGGTGGAGTGGTGGTGATGAATGAAGCTGAATCATCACTAGTGTCCGAAGTGAAAGAGAAACAAGACCAAGATCCTGTTTTACTTGAATTGAAGGTAAATGTTCATAAGCAAAAAGTGATGGCTTTTGAACAAGGGGGAGATGGTGTATTGAGGTATGAAGGTAGGTTGTGTGTGTCAAAGGTGGATGTACTTCAAGAGAGGATCATGGAGGAAGTTCATTCTCGAATACCTGGGATATTGAAAGAGTTCCATTCTTCTCCTATTAGAGGCCATTCGGGGTATCTCCGCACATATAAAGGGATGTCCGAGAATTTGTTACTAGGCGTGACATCTGTCAAAATAACAAGTTTCAAACTTCAATCATGCGGGGTTACTCCAACCTTTGCCTATACCTCATCATGTGTGGGAGCATGTAAGTATGGACTTCATTACTGGACTTCCTAAATACCATAGGTTTGATACTATTTTGGTTGTGGTGGATCGTCTTACTAAGTATGCACATTTTATTCCACTTTCACACCCTTTTAATGCGGAAGATGTGGAAGCTATTTTCATTAGGGAAGTGGTTAAATTGCATGGATTTCCTAAGTCTATTGTGTTTGATCATGACCGTGTATTCGTAAGCCAATTTTGGAAGGAACTATTCAAGCTAGCAGGTACTAATTTACGATATTGCTCTTCCTATCATCCAGAAAATGATGGGAAAACAGAAGTGGTGAGTAGGAGTTTGGAGACATATCTCCATTGTATAGTAGGAGAAAATCCTAAGGAATGGTCCCACTGATTATCTTGGGCTGAGTATTGTTTTAATACATCCTTTAACAGATCTTTAGGTATGACACGTTTTAAAGCATTATACAGAAGGGACCCATCATCAATTTTTCACATGGATGACACTACTTCAACGATGGAAGAAGTAAATGAGTAGGTGCGCACTAGAAATCTGATCTTAACCGAACTCTAAGAACATTTGTTACAAGCACAACAAAGAATGAATAATCAAGTTGATCGACATCGTAGAGAATTGTCTTTTGAGATTGGTGAAATGATATATCTCAAACTTCAGCGCTACAAATTACGTTCTTTGGCTAAGAAGATCAATGAACAACTCTACATGATTTTATGGCCCTTACAAGATTCTGGAAAAGATTGGTCCCATAGGTTATCGGTTGGAGCACGCATTCATCCAGTGTTTCATGTTTCATAGTTGAGAAAATACTTGCTTCCAACTAATCCTGCTCAAAACCTACCTCCATTTTTTACCCAAGAATTGGAACTTCAAGTTCAGCCTGAGGCAGATCAGGAAGCTAATCAATGGTAAATTGGAAGTGCTAATCAGGTGGAAAACCTTACCAGAATTTGAGAATTCTTGGGAGGAATATGCAATCATCGATCAACAATTTCTGGACTTTCACCTTGAGGACAAGGTGATTCTTTTAGGGAAGGGTAATGATGTGCACAAGTTATAAAAACTTATTCCAGGAGGCCAAAATAATCAATTAAGAAACTTAGTAACTGTCATGAGACAGTTACACATGTATTGGGTGGATTTTTCTGTAGAAATAGGGACAGGACAGTTAAAACAAATTTATTCAGAAAATAAAGAAAAAGGAATTCTGGGAGAGTTTCTAGCGTCTCGAATGTCTAGAAAGGTTGTGATCTTTATGAATATATAACTAAAGTTCATTATTGTCTTAGGATGTGATTTATTATGTCAGTAGTGTGCTAGTGATTGTTTTGTTTTCAGACTTCTTGTTGTAATATCTGTGTATCTAGTGTGAAACAACAGTTTGTTCCTTTATTTACTNATATATATATATATATATAGTGTCTGTTATATAAGCCATTTGAAAAGTTCAAATTCATGAGGAACACGATGGATGCATTTTCCTTCAAAACTATTCTGTCGAAACAAAGGATACAATTTTATTTTCATATTTCAAATGTTTAAGCACATCTAGGGGAGGAGCTAGGTGGGGGTTTATGGGTTCGGACAAACCCAATAACTTTTCTGTAGACACTATATTTTTACTTGAAAACTAAGTAATAACTTTTGATCCCCTAACGAAGTTGATTGATAACTCAATGTTAAGGAAGGGGAAAGAAATTTAGAACCCCCAAACTCCTAATATTGGTTCCGCCTCTGTGCACATGTATGCCCAAGTCAAGCATCAAAACGTTGAAATAAATAAAAAAGGGATTAAGAAATAAAAGAAAAGGTTATTCATTTGTAGGAAAGCAACCTTTGGCTTTCTTTTGTTTCTTAGAAGTCGAAACAAAAAACAGTTCTCAGTTGGTTTAAAAATCAAAATTATTTTCACTATAACCACGTAAATTTGATAATACATATTTTTTTAGTAACAAAATTAATATTACAGGATAAAGTATAAGGTCTTAACAAAACAAATTCAATCTATACTCGATTAGTAATTTGGTTAGAAGAGTTCAAAGTAATCAGAAAAGTTGTGTCTATTGAATTCTCTAATTCTTTTTCTTTAAAAGCATTACAACCAAATACGTTAGCTTAATTCATACATTATTCCGCTATGACAACATCTAAATATATGCAAATTTCCTTTTCTTATAAGATGCAAGAGGTAAAAAAATTAGCTCTATGTAAATAACATACCCTCTTATTAATATTTACATTATCGTTCATTCATCTATAATTTGTAAAGATTACAACCATAGGAGTTGAAGAGCCCTTTAAGATAATAGAGCGTATGTTGTTCCTCGAATTTTTTATCATTAATTCAGCATAATTGTTAGACAACCTCTTTTATTATTCATTTATATCTATATACTAACTAGGGAACATGTTTGCGCTTCGCGGGAGGATTAATAGATATGTGTTAGGATTTTTTTTCTTTTGGATTGATTATATGATAATATTATTTGAGGAAATCATTATCTTTTCATTTGAAATGATGATACTTGATGAAACTTATCAACTTTACTATCTATTTAATAAGAATAATACATTCTTCATGAATAAGTCAAAATATATGCTCTATTAAAAAATACTTTATTTTCATTGCTTAAATATATAAAGAAATACATCATCAACGGCGGATAATTAGTTATTAGACTAATGGTTAGAGAATATATTCTCTAATCATAAATTATTGCATGTCCCTATTATAGAAGCCAATAAATATAAAATGTCATATCATTCTTTGTTGGTTTGATCTTGTGAAGCTCCTTTGTATATATATTTTTTCAACAGCTCTTATTCCTTTCTCAAATATGCAATTCGTTGTTGCATAATATTTTCATACATCAATTTAACCGATTTGCTTGATTCTTCAGTTGTATCTGTATTATAAAATAAGTGTTTAAAAGAAGAATTTAATATAGTTATGAATATTATCATGTATGTTTTACCTTGACAATTATCTGAACTGATTATTTGGGGGCGATCCTTATTTGTGTTATCCATTAATGTAGTACTTCTGTATAAGTATTTGTCAAAGTCAAAGTAAGTATAGAGTATTGCAATAAAAGGTAAGTTTCATATAATAATATTGAACATTGAAAACCAACCTCAATTAATCAGTATGAGTAGATGGTGACTATGAAGATAAATGGTGTGTGTGGATGTTTAATATTTTTTTTGTTATATTTATACCACTTTTTTCATTAATTGATTGTGCTACCATTGAATTGTTTTAAATGATGAATTAATTCTTACGATTTTTTAAATGTTTGTGTGAAGTTTAGTGTGAAGATTTTGAAAATAATTGGAGGATTGTTGGGGATTTGGATTGGTTTTGTTTTTATTATGATAGATATGTTATGAATTTATTATGGAGATATAGGAAATTAAAAGGTATAGAGGAATTGATATATATATAAGTTTTCACATTGATCATGCAGATCAGGATAAATATTTTAAAATTAAATAATGAGTTTATTGTACAACTTTTTCCATTGGTTGTGATGTTAATTTAATTCTTTTAATTAATGTGATTATTTTTTGTGTTATTTATACCACTTTTTTCATTAATTGGTTGTGCTACCATTGAATTGTTTTAAATGATGAATTAATTCTTACGATTTTTTAAATGTGTGTGTGAAGTTTAGTGTAAAGATTTTGTAAATAATTGGAGGATTGTTGAGGATTTGGATTGGTTTTGTTTTTATTATGATAGATATGTTATGAATTTATTATGGAGATATAGGAAATTAAAAGGTATAGAGGAATTGATATATATAAGTTTTCACATTGATCATGTAGATCAGGATAAATATTTTAAAATTAAATAATAAGTGTATTGTACAACTTTTTCCATTGATTGTGATGTTGATTTAATTTTTTTAATTAATGTGATTATTTTTGAAAGTGTCAAATTTGTATGTAAAGATAAGTGTCAGTCACTTTTAGAAAGAATAGGCATAAAGTTTGAATTTTCTATTTGTTTTAAGTATTGTGAGAGAGCTTGAGAGTATCAGTAAGAGGGGTAAATATGACGTTTGCAGTTGCTTGTATTGTTGATTTGTTATATAAATAAAGGAAAAGGTGGACTAAAATTACTTAGTATGGACATATAAAGTAATCCACACATATTAGGACATGATATGACGTTACATAAATCTTGAGATTTAAAATATTTTTTATAGATAAAATGTTAAAACTCTAACAGCAGGAAGTTAACTCGAGCCGATATCATCGTTGCTATCTGTGGATAGCCATGTTGATTGTCCAATTTATAACATGTTTGCTCTGCATCATGGTTGGCATCTTTCTTCCACCTCTAAATCTAGCCACCTACATGAGCATTATTTGGTGGAAGAAACATGTCAGCACCTTTCCTTTGTGTTCCAAAAGATGGATTCATAACCGCTGTTTCAATAATTTGACCTACACATAGTGGAATATCAATGAGTCGAGAGAGAGGGAGTTTTTTTTTCGGGGCTGAAAAGTAAGGTGAAAAAGAAACCTCTCCATTTTAAGTTGGTGATGTCACATTGAATAAATTCCATGTCTAGCTGCAGATGAAATATTTTAAGAAATGAATGAAACACAAATTAGTACAAGTGAGATTATACATGAAAGGCTACATGTATCAATCAAAACCAATGTAAAAACACCCACTCTCTGACACATGTATTAGGCTATCCACTACATTGTCCAATGCTTTAGAAAGTTATTTCATATGAAACTATTTCAAAATATTCCTCTGCAAACTGATCTATGTTCCTAATCTCTATAAAAGTAATCTTCTCGTACAAATATTGATATCTGGTTTATTCACCTCGTCATTTTGCAAGTCAAAGAGATAATGTTTGAAGTCATGTGGTAGTGCCTGGAAAGCAAGATTCTTACCTCATTCCTCTTGAAAATGGGGCCAACTGGCTCATCCAGGTTAGCAAGCACACAGACTGAGTTTGCAAGACTTGAAATCTATAATTAGTTTCAGCAAGATTACTAAAATTAGTATGTGATCTTGGAGTGAAAATTATTTACACGACACTATGTATCATAAGCTAGCAATGACTCAAATATAATCAGGAGAACACCCAATGGAGATGGTGTTTTCTCCAATATGATTCCATCAGCAAGCTGGATAAGGTTATAACATTCCAGAAATCAAGATTACATCGAAGAATGAATTCAAAGATAAATCAGTGATCAAATTTTTGAGTCATAACTGGATGCTCTTTATCAGTATTCCCTAAAATTCCAACTTGGGAAAGATTCTCCATGGTTAAAGCTAAAATAGAGTGAAAAATAGTTGTCTCTACCATTTGATTTTCCATAAAAGAACATTGTTATGTTTTTCAGGTATACAACTACTGAGAAAGACCCAGAGGACCAAGGAAAGTTTAGATATTCACTAATATTATTCGTCGCTACTTTTAGGCTACCTTTAAGCATAAAAAATGAGCTTCAAGTGCATGAAAGCCACTACCTGGATTCCATTGAAGAAGTACCCGATAAAGGAAAATGGGATAGATTGAAGAATGGGGCAGATAATATGTGCTACGAATACACTGCTAGTCTTTTGGTTGCAGACTATTCCATAAAGGCAACTGGTGGAAGGAAATTATAAGTAACTAAGTCTTTTTTTTTTGGAATTTATGTTGTGAATGAGTGCAAAGTTCCATTTGACAGATGTTTATAAACCAAAAGGTTCTCCTCTTCAACAACACAAATCCAAAATTGATTGTAACAACAAATACCGCTATGTGTTAAGTTTTAGTCGTAAAGGCAACTTATGGAAGGCAATTATAAGAAACTAAGTCATCCATTAGTCAACAGCCACTTGAAGCTATTCCTCAAAGGCAAATGGTGGAAGGCAATTATAAGTAACTAAGTCATTTTGTGTGGAACTTATCTCGTTAATGAGTGGAAAGTACCATTTGACAGGTGTTTAAAAACCCAAAGCATCTCCTCTTCAACAACACAAATCCAAAAGTGAATGTGACATCAAATACCTCTATGTGTTAAGTTTTAGTCTAAAAGGCAACTTATAGAAGGGACTATTAAGAAACTAAGTCATCCATGAGTAAATATCCACTTTGAATTATATATCCCATTTTAGTATTAGTGCAAAGTACCATTTGACATGTGTTTATAATCTATAAGCTTCTTCTCTATAACAACACAAGTCAAAAATTAAATGTAACATCAAATACCTAGATGTGTTAAGTTGTTAACTTAAAGGCAACTTATGGAATGGAATTCACAAAGTTGAGAAACTGGAATAAACAGAGTATAAAGGATATGAATAGGCCATAAGATGTAGAGTAACTATAAAGGAATTATAACTCCAGCTGATAATATCCATGTTCGCAATGACTTCACTAGTATGTGAATATTTGAAGTGAGCATACAACATCTCTTTAATGTATCATACACTTAATATGAGTTAAATTGACCCAACCCATTGTGATATATTTTAAATAGAATATGATGTGTCATGTATGATTTTTTTATGTAATTAGCATGCATTTGCACTACCTTTTCGTGATGTTTATGAACCACAAGGTTCTCCTCATCAACAACACAAATCTGAAGTGTACAAAGTATATCTGTTATTGTGGAACCATGTTGACCATTAACCAACTCTGAAAGGCAAGAATATAGTAAGTGATTGTTAGAATTGATTTAAAAGTTATACCGCGAAGGAAAATTTGGGTAAAGTATAGAGGAACTTACCAAATAGATCATGTTAACACCTCAATGTCATCATCCCAGTAGTGATAAACAATATGCAGCTCTATACATTCTCATGTATTGAACAGAGAGCACATAATCTCAAAGTAAGTTGACAAAAATGGAAGAATCATTACAATAGAAGATACACTACTTCAGGTACAATGGATTTTTGAAAAGCTTTACTATCTCAAATAAATAAATTATTTTATTTGTTTGTACTAATGAATAAGACAGGAGAGCAAACAATAAGGTAAATTGAAGAATCATTCCACAAGAAGATTTACTGCTTCAGGTAAATAGAAATTTTGATTTGTTTAAATAAATGAATTCATTAGAATATAATAATTTATTATGAAGAGAACAGAGAGATTATGGTGAAAGATCATTGATTTTTCATCAAGTAAGTAGTCTGTTCCAATTTTGAAGGTCACAGTTCAAAGTGGTTGTAAAATGAATAGTAGGAAAGAGCACAACTCTGTACGTACGGCTAGATAGCAAGCACGAAAGGAATAATTTGAACAACGTGGGGACTGATATAGGGGTACATAAGAGAAGAAGAAGCAGATCTGATTTTGTTGACAAAGGCATCATATGCAAACAACCAAATAGATTAATAATAGAAGTTGTCTAAGGTTGGATAAAACCATACAAGTATGAATATCATCATTACGGACAACATGAGCTACTTATTAAACTAAACTTGAAATGGTAAAAGGACGAAACAACTTAACTAAGCTTAAAGGCGGGTAGTTATTATACTAAACTAAAAATTATAAAAGGATGAAACAACTAAAGTTAGCTCAAACAATAGAAAAGAATCAGAAGCAACACTAATCCCTCTACTTCTTCAATTTATTTGTGTGTTGAACACTTATTCCTTGTCATTTATGAACAACACTAATCCCTTTACTTCTTGACCTTATTTGTGTTTGGAACTCTTAATTCCTCATCATCTATGATTAGGTTTCTTCGTTTACTACTATTAGTACCATTAGTGACATGTAGTTCATCCTCATGATCTTCCAAGTCAGTCAGTAACACATCAACATATACCTGATTGTTCTGCAAAAAGTAAATTTATCAACATATTTATTAACCATTTTAATTTTTAGATTGATTTGAAGTTGCATATTAAAACATTAAATGTACTTACCATCTCTTTGGCCAATCTGTTGGTTCCCTGATCTTTTGGGGTGGTTTCATTGTTGGATATGTTCTTCCCCCGGAAGAAGAACAGTAGGCAAAATAAATTACTAAGTAAGGGTAATTGTAAATTAAAAACTCATAGTCTATATTGCAATACCTTTTCTTCTTTCCTTAGTTTGTATTGTACTTCCAAATTATCATCTGGAATCCAAAGCTTTGATATTGTAAAATTCTCAAGCCCTTCTTTCAAATTATAATGATTTAATCTTAGTTTAAAAATAAATTATTTCCCGTAGAGGCTTTGGACTTGGACATGCACATCATTTTAAGCCGTGGTAAGCTTGTTGAACAACTTGTGAGTTGATGTATCAAAGAGTTTCTTAGCCACAACATTAAATATGGTAAAAGTAGTGTCTCGAGTCCTATCTGTCACCTTTAGGTGTATCTTGTACCTATGTTTAGGTAATAAGTTAGATTGATTCACAACATATAAAAACCTAGTTCAAAGTCCTTCACAAATCCTTACCTGACCAAAGGAGACTTGTAATCTTTATTGCAATTGTTGCATCGATAGATACTATTTGTTGGCTCAATCTTCTTCGAACACACATTGCATGAAATGTAGTACCAACCAAAATAGTTATCTATTTCCTTTATCTTGCTCTTCACGGTAACAATGCATTCCTACAGTTTTAAATAAATACCATGAAATAGCGTAACGATCCTATTTAAATGGGAAACCAAAAATTTGAGAAGCATAATAAGAAAAGAACCTATAGTTCAGAGCTCCATTCAGCCTCCAACAACTCCTTAATTTCCATACGGTTCAGAAACATCTCTTCCTCAATAGGAAGACTGTTAACATTAGAGCTTTCGATAACTTGAAGTTCTGTGGACATGGTGGAAAATTTTGGAGCTAAAGATCTTATGTAATCAATATCAAGATTTACATAGATTTTGCTTGCATAGGTGGTGGAGAAGCTAACCTTACCGATTATCAATGTATGGGTTAAAAATAAAAGTATGGCATTTATTTGAAACATTAGCAGTTAAATTCCTAGTATCTACAACTAAATCAGAAACAATTACCACAAAATTCTTTCACCGTTATAGAACTCACAATCACTATATATGGGCCAGCATCATTGTTATACAAATAAGGAGAAAACTTCTTCCCAAGTTCTTCCCTCTTCCCATAAGGTAATTTTTGCTTTAGCCGAACTATGCAGACAAAACATAAATCAGTAATCAAATAATTCTATTGTTAGGAGATAACAAAGTAAAGCAACTTAAAATGAGATGAATGACTTACTAATCTGTAAGAATGTGGATATCCCTCTTCTTCCATTTTGAACCAACACTCTCTATATCACCAATTCCATATAAATAACCAACCACATCTATGAATATTGAAGAAGAAGATTTGGATGTAAGTGTTGCATTCCAATAGTTTAGGCAATTATTTTCCATTTACACATAAATAAACTACCAACCAACCACATCTATGATTATTGAAGATGAAGAATCATATGGAAGACTCGTATTCAAAGAGTTTAGGGTATTATTAAACATTTATACATCACTCTGAGGTTAGAGAATCAATCTATAATGTGATAGGCACCGGTTAAATTTAAATAGCTAGTTTAGCCATATTCTTTCTTTTCATTCTGTTTTATATTGATAGTGTTTCTCTGGAATATACTGTTTTTGAATGATGAAGTTCATCCTTTTTCAAAATTATCAATTTTATTAAGTATGTGATAGGAAATTACTGATATATCAAGAATAGATAATATACATTAGAAGGGAGTTGTCATATAGGACAGAAAGAGAAAACCTATATCAAGGTCGTGAATGTCATCAAACAGAATATCATGAGTTTATATTAGTAATAAATTCTGCAGCTACGTATAACTAAATATCTAATTGGTAAGAATTTAAATATAAATATAGAACTGATAAGATAGTTTTGTTGTTCACCCTTGAGTCAATCACATATGGATTAATAAATTCAAAACCGTTTATTGGAATTTCAACAATATCTTCAGACAAATTCTTGATTGCTGTTGAGGTAAAGAAAATGATTTTCAATGAGTTTTGAACAGGTCTATATCCCCCAATGCTTTCAACAACTTTGAAGTTCTTGATGATAAATACAGAACCTTCACTCAACATGTCTTTGACCCTGTTAACCTGAGTTTTCCTAATTATACCATACATCAAATTACCCTGATAGAAGAATAAAATAGTAAGTAATTTGAGAATTCAAACTTCTAAAAGTAATAGGTAATTGGGAGAATAAATCAATGGAATACGTACCTTTTCATCAATAAATATCATATCCATACTGATCAGCTCACCATTTTTCTTGGGATTAATGGCATCCCATATTCTACAAAGTCTTACTCTTATTGTAAAATCATCTCGACTAGTAACCAAGTCTGAAAGAAAAGAATTCTTCATTGTAAAAACTCAATTAGAAGGAATAGAGACAATGCAAATTTGAATATGGGAATGATTCACTAACCATCTATATATACTACAAGAATAAAGGTTATGAAAGGGAAGAAGAAATCAGCAGAGTAATTAGCAGAGCAATTATCTCAAGATTAATACAAAATTAAAGACATTACAGTTACAAATAAGGAAGATGAAGCAATGGATTTTATGGAAACGTGCCTCATCAGTTCTTGGGAGGAAGAAGCTCGATAGTATATATAAAAAGAACGGTTCTTGGGAGGGAGAAGCTCAATAGTAATTGAGAACGTGATGTTAAAAAAAATGGCTGACCTGGGTCATTATAGTCCTGTATATTCAATTGGATCATTAAATTTGTGTACATGGGTTGGGATTTACTATAATTTAATATTATTTGTATTTAATAGGTGACATGTGGGCTGGAGATAATCAATTATATTGTGGGGTAATTTTTATGTGATTTAATTATTTACCTATTATATGGTGGAAAAATTAGGAATCAATCCAGCCTCAGAACCATTCCATAGTAACATAAGTCATATGAGGTTAGAAAGTAGTACACATTAATGAATTTATTGATTCCATTGTTGATACTTTTTTCAACATGTCAACTCTGCAGGTCTTACAAATGTGAGTCCAATGTAGATAAATGTTGTAAATCAAATAAGTATGATATAAATGGTAATGAAATAATATTAATTGGGTCTTATCTGAAATTCCTTTAGTTATATAGTATTTGTGTGAGTTCCTGGTACTTCATCTACATCATCAGTCTTCAAGTGTATACCTATTTGTCCCAAAACAGAGCACTGTTAGCTGAACAATTATGAATTTGTACAGCAAAATAATATTATGGAATGAAATAAAGAAATACCGTGTTTCTATTTCAGCTTGAGGGCATATATTTTGAAATACTTCTCTGTAAACAATATTTTTAATGAACATATTAATCCTTGTCTTGTTGTTACTCGGGATAGTGCTACATATAATTGGCCATAAGTGAATACTTATTTAGGAAGATACAATCCAACATGGTTGAGAGACTGTCCTTGAATTTTATTAATTCTCATAGCGAAGCATGGTGCTACAGGAAGTTGTCGTCTGTTAAACTTGAATGGCCACTTTGAATCATTAGGAGACATAATAATTCTTGGTATTGTTGCTTTCGAGCCAATGTTCTTTTCCGGAGATGATATTTGCGCTAATAGACGAGTTACCAAAATGTGTGACAATCAATCTTGTTCCATTGCATAGTCCTTCGCTTTGATTTAGATTACTGAGAAGCATAACTGGAGTGCCTACTTTTAAGTGTACGTCATGAATAGGAATTCCCAGAAATCTTAAGCTGTTTAAAAATTCTATTGGGTACAACAAATCTTCATCATTAGTGTTGACACTTGCTTTACACACATTGTCTGCGCTAAAATATGTTCTTCCTTCACCTGGAATCATTTGCATAATTGTATCATTCAATTCATGGACCATTTAATTTTTAGGAGTAAGTATTGCTCTTTCTTGCAAATATGTTGGGTCATTGTACTTCTGCAAGAGGGATGGGTAAACTTCCTCAACGATTGACCTAATTGGATCATTGGAGGGTATTATACATATATAAGTAGGCACTTTAATAAGGTCATTGTCAACATCACTATCAAAGGATCCATCCCCAATTTGTAACAACTATTTGTCAAAAGTAGTAATTTCAGCGGCCTCAGAATCAGATACTCTACCACAACAAAGTCACATATTTTGTTTCAACTCATAAATTGTAAAGAATGGCCACAAATATGAGGAGTTGAGTGATCCAACTAGAATATCAGCTCGTGTTCCTTTTGGAATCACTAGTAGTATTTGACGAAAATCACCACCAAATACAATTGTAAGGCCTCCAAATGGTTTATCTGAGCTGTTTTCATATTTCAGTCGGAGGATATCTCGCAAGGTCCTATCTAAGGCTTCAAAACAAAATTTATTTGCCATTGGTTCTTCATCCCAAATGATTAAAGATGTTTTCAGAAGTAGTTCAGCTAACTGACTTCCTTGTCTTATTTCACAAGCTGATTCTGCACTGATGTCCAAAGGAATATGAAATCGTGAATGTGCTGTACTACTATTTGGTAATAACAAAGCCGCTATTCTGGAAGTAGCAACTAGAAGTACTATTTTTTATTTTGATCTCAACTTGGAAATTATTGTATTCCATACAAATGTCTTTACAGTACCATCATGTCCATTTATAAAAAATAAGCGGCCTTCTTCATTTACAACTGATGTTATTATTGCTTCATAAGCTATCTTTTGGCAATCATTTAAGAGAGTGAATGATTTATCATCTACTTCCTTTAAGCAACATTTGTCATATTCTAGTTCCTCATTGATTAGACGATTCCCTGTGTCATTCATCAAAGTAGAATCTGGAAGTGGCATTCCATGTATGTCTTTCAAACTTTTTCCCATCTTCATAAGTATGGTTTCTATCTCAAATAACGTATATGATTCAAGTTGTTTTTCAGTTAACTGTAAATCTTCCAATTGAAATCTCTTTCGTTGTAATGATGTTATATCTTCTGATAAAATTTCATAGTTGCTCCTCCAAAGTTTGGATGAATCAGACACTTGACAGTGAATTAGTATCGTCACAAACAGATTTCTCAGCTCATTTCCTAATGCCCAACATGCAGCTTCAGCCAAGCAGTCATTCCATTCTTTATCATCCTCCAATAATCCCAATGCGTAGCATGCCTCCTTATAAGTATCATACCGGACTCCATTAATTGTTCTTATGCTTTCAAAGGAAGTGCTTCCTTTCACAAAATTAAGTAGCATTCTCATGTAAAATCGTTCTCCACTTCCAGGATGCGTGAAGTAAATTCTACCAATTGACTTTCCCTTTTTTCTTCTAGTCCATCTTTTACTTGTTGCATCCCAGACCCAACACGTAGGAAAATCTGAATATGTTAGGTCTCGCACATCCTCATATTCTTTGTTTGCCTCAAACCATTCCGTGAATTTTGTTTTTACTATATGGGGTCTGTTTAGTATGCTTTCATGACACCTTTTTTGTTGGAATACTATGGTGTTTTCTCCCTATAAATGGAATGGAAAATGCTCAACTGTTGGCTCTCTATGATGTATGTCAAATTTAAAGATCCTCCAGCAAGCCTCTGTAGCTGATATGTATCTAGAATCTAGATATATTTTGATCTCATCACTTTCTATGGTAGTATCTGAACATTCTATACCGATTGTTGCTCTATCAGATCCCTTATTAACATATTTAAATAGGTATTTCACCGATCTTGAGTAATTGCATAACTCGACATTTATATGTGCATCAAATTTGACAATCAAAATCCTATTATAAGGGACGACATATCTGTTATCTAAAAAGACATTATTTTTATTGACTTTTGTACTTGTGTTTCTTCTCCTATAAGTTGGGAACCTATCTGCATCAAAAGTTGTGTGATTGTTGAACTTCTTTGGTAAATGCTTGCTGCATTTTCCTTGTTTCATATATGGGCATCCTAGATTGAGGTCTCCACAAGGTCCATGCATCATAAAGTTCTTCATAACATTATAACCATCAGGATCGACTTCCATATCAGGTATTTCACCTGTTATCATTGTGTTGATCTGATTTATAGATGGACTTTTTAATGTGGGATGCAGGAAGAGTAGTTTATGTGCATGAGGTAGTCCTCTTTTTTGAAACTCAATTGTATATAAACCTACAGAGTTAATGGTATAATGTGTTTATTAGGATGCCAAAAAAGTAAGCATTTGTTTGTTTTTACCAAAATGTAAGTACTTTAATTAATAACTAATGCATTATGTTAGTATGTTTAAGTTTGAACTTACATGCAATTATTTTTCCAAAAGGCTGTTGCTTTTTCAGATCTTGCATCAGTTGGAATAACTTGATTTGGAACACTCTGCATACGATGTCCACCTTGTTATCATCGCCAGATTGGTCTATTAAGCGAAAAATTTCATTTATTTCGGGCCACTTTGGATTGCATGTGAAAGTGAGGAACAAATCTGGATATCCAGCCCACCTACAAATTGCCATTGCATCTTGATAATTTTGTTCCCGATAGTGAGGTCCTCTAGTGTGAGATGAAGGCAGGATAACTATTTTTCCTACCAGTGAACAATCTAAATCACCACGAACAATGGCATCCATTAAGCCAGAGTAAAGAGCAACTCGGAGTTTTGTTTGATTATTCCGAATATAATGAAATCTTTCTTCCTCAATTGCCATGTAACCGTCAACAATGTATTGTTGTAATAGTCTACCAGCTAGTAAGAGATTCTTACCCTCGTTAAGCCTTTGTTGTATCTAAAGCAATAAAATCTCTCATTTATAATTTTTGTCGCTTGCAAGTCTTGTTGATCACATCTGCCAAATTTATTCCAAGTCTATATCCATCTTCGTCATATGGGTGTATTAATGGGTATGTCATAGACATAAAACTTAGGTGTAGATCAGTAATTCTTTGAAGTCCATTTATCCTATGCTCTACAATAATATCCCGGTGGATGTTTTCTTCCGTAAGATCACCCACTATTAATCCAGCTACTTCAGAAGTTGTGGGTATATTATATTTTTGACCATCTGTTGTCCTGTTAGATAGGAGACGTAGGCGAAACTCACATTCATGATGCTCTTTATATCTATCCCTAGCCTTTTGAAATGTTTTTACCAATATATTATGCTCGTCCAACATTTCAGATAAGCCATGAACAATTTTGGGATCAATGTCTCCTTGCANTCTCCCCAAGTTCTTCCCTCTTCCCATAAGGTAATTTTTGCTTTAGCCGAACTATGCAGACAAAACATAAATCAGTAATCAAATAATTCTATTGTTAGGAGATAACAAAGTAAAGCAACTTAAAATGAGATGAATGACTTACTAATCTGTAAGAATGTGGATATCCCTCTTCTTCCATTTTGAACCAACACTCTCTATATCACCAATTCCATATAAATAACCAACCACATCTATGAATATTGAAGAAGAAGATTTGGATGTAAGTGTTGCATTCCAATAGTTTAGGCAATTATTTTCCATTTACACATAAATAAACTACCAACCAACCACATCTATGATTATTGAAGATGAAGAATCATATGGAAGACTCGTATTCAAAGAGTTTAGGGTATTATTAAACATTTATACATCACTCTGAGGTTAGAGAATCAATCTATAATGTGATAGGCACCGGTTAAATTTAAATAGCTAGTTTAGCCATATTCTTTCTTTTCATTCTGTTTTATATTGATAGTGTTTCTCTGGAATATACTGTTTTTGAATGATGAAGTTCATCCTTTTTCAAAATTATCAATTTTATTAAGTATGTGATAGGAAATTACTGATATATCAAGAATAGATAATATACATTAGAAGGGAGTTGTCATATAGGACAGAAAGAGAAAACCTATATCAAGGTCGTGAATGTCATCAAACAGAATATCATGAGTTTATATTAGTAATAAATTCTGCAGCTACGTATAACTAAATATCTAATTGGTAAGAATTTAAATATAAATATAGAACTGATAAGATAGTTTTGTTGTTCACCCTTGAGTCAATCACATATGGATTAATAAATTCAAAACCGTTTATTGGAATTTCAACAATATCTTCAGACAAATTCTTGATTGCTGTTGAGGTAAAGAAAATGATTTTCAATGAGTTTTGAACAGGTCTATATCCCCCAATGCTTTCAACAACTTTGATGTTCTTGATGATAAATACAGAACCTTCACTCAACATGTCTTTAAACCTGTTAACCTGAGTTTTCCTAATTATACCATGCATCAAATTACCCTGATAGAAGAATAAATTAGTAAGTAATTTGAGAATTCAAACTTCTAAAAGTAATATGTTATTGGGAGAATAAATCAATGGAATACGTACCTTTTCATCAATAAATATCATATCCATACTGATCAGCTCACCATTTTTCTTGGGATTAATGGCATCCCATATTCTACAAAGTCTTACTCTTATTGTAAAATCATCTCGACTAGTAACCAAGTCTGAAAGAAAAGAATTCTTCATTGTAAAAACTCAATTAGAAGGAATAGAGACAATGCAAATTTGAATATGGGAATGATTCACTAACCATCTATATATACTACAAGAATAAAGGTTATGAAAGGGAAGAAGAAATCAGCAGAGTAATTAGCAGAGCAATTATCTCAAGATTAATACAAAATTAAAGACATTACAGTTACAAATAAGGAAGATGAAGCAATGGATTTTATGGAAACGTGCCTCATCAGTTCTTGGGAGGAAGAAGCTCGATAGTATATATAAAAAGAACGGTTCTTGGGAGGGAGAAGCTCAATAGTAATTGAGAACGTGATGTTAAAAAAAATGGCTGACCTGGGTCATTATAGTCCTGTATATTCAATTGGATCATTAAATTTGTGTACATGGGTTGGGATTTACTATAATTTAATATTATTTGTATTTAATAGGTGACATGTGGGCTGGAGATAATCAATTATATTGTGGGGTAATTTTTATGTGATTTAATTATTTACCTATTATATGGTGGAAAAATTAGGAATCAATCCAGCCTCAGAACCATTCCATAGTAACATAAGTCATATGAGGTTAGAAAGTAGTACACATTAATGAATTTATTGATTCCATTGTTGATACTTTTTTCAACATGTCAACTCTGCAGGTCTTACAAATGTGAGTCCAATGTAGATAAATGTTGTAAATCAAATAAGTATGATATAAATGGTAATGAAATAATATTAATTGGGTCTTATCTGAAATTCCTTTAGTTATATAGTATTTGTGTGAGTTCCTGGTACTTCATCTACATCATCAGTCTTCAAGTGTATACCTATTTGTCCCAAAACAGAGCACTGTTAGCTGAACAATTATGAATTTGTACAGCAAAATAATATTATGGAATGAAATAAAGAAATACCGTGTTTCTATTTCAGCTTGAGGGCATATATTTTGAAATACTTCTCTGTAAACAATATTTTTAATGAACATATTAATCCTTGTCTTGTTGTTACTCGGGATAGTGCTACATATAATTGGCCATAAGTGAATACTTATTTAGGAAGATACAATCCAACATGGCTGAGAGACTGTCCTTGAATTTTATTAATTCTCATAGCAAAGCATGGTGCTACAGGAAGTTGTCGTCTGTTAAACTTGAATGACCACTTTGAATCATTAGGAGACATAATAATTTTTGGTATTGTTGCTTTTGAGCCAATGTTCTTTCCGGAGATGATATTTGCGCTAATAGACGAGTTACCAAGATGTGTGACAATCAATCTTATTCCATTGCATAGTCCTTCACTTTGATTTGGATTCCTGAGAAGCATAACTGGAGTGCCTACTTTTAAGTGTACGTCATGAATAGGAATTCCTGGAAATCTTAAGCTGTTCAAAAATTCTATTGGGTACAACAAATCTTCATCATTAGTGTTGACACTTGCTTTACACACATTGTCTACGCTAAAATATGTTCTTCCTTCACCTAGAATCATTTGCATAATTGTATCATTCAATTCATGGACCATTTAATTTTTAGGAGTAAGTATTGCTCTTTCTTGAAAATATGTTGGGTCATTGTACTTCTGCAAGAGGGATGGGTAAACTGCCTCGACGATTGACCCGATTGGATCATTGGAGGGTATTATACATATATCAGTAGGCACTTTAATAAGGTCATTGTCAACATCACTATCAAAGGATCCATCCCCAATTTGTAACAACCATTTGTCAAAAGTAGTAATTTCAGCAGCCTCAGAATCAGATACTCTACCACAACAAAGTCACATATTTTGTTTCAGCTCATAAATTGTAAAGAATGGCCACAAATATGAGGAGTTGAGTGATCCATCTAGAATATCAGCTCGTGTTCCTTTTGGAATCACTGGTAGTATTTGATGAAAATCACCACCAAATACAATTGTAAGGCCTCCAAATGGTTTATCTGAGCTGTTTTCATATTTCAGTCGGAGGATATCTCGCAAGGTCCTATCTAAGGCTTCAAAACAAAATTTATTTGCCATTGGTGCTTCATCCCAAATGATTAAAGATGTTTTCAGAAGTAGTTCGGCTAACTGACTTCCTTGTCTTATTTCACAAGTTGATTCTGCACTGATGTCCAAAGGAATATGAAATCGTGAATGTGCTGTCCTACCATTTGGTAATAACAAAGCCGCTATTCCGGAAGTAGCAACTGGAAGAACTATTTTTGATTTTGATCTCAACTTGGAAATTATTGTATTCCATACAAATGTCTTTCCAGTACCATCATGTCCATTTATAAAAAATGAGCGGCCTTCATCATTTACAACTGATGTTATTATTGCTTCATAAGCTATCTTTTGGCAATCATTTAAGAGAGTGAATGATTTATCATCTACTTTCTTTAAGCAACCTTTGTCATATTCTAGTTCCTCATTGATTAGACGATTCCCTATGTCATTCATCAAAGTAGAATCTGGAAGTGGCATTCCATGTATGTCTTTCAAACTTTTTCCCATCTTCATAAGTATGGTTTCTATCTCAAATAACGTATATGATTCAAGTTGTTTTTCAGTTAACTGTAAATCTTCCAATTGAAATCTCTTTCGTTGTAATGATGTTATATCTTCTGATAAAATTTCATAGTTGCTCCTCCAAAGTTTGGATGAATCAGACACTTGACAGTGAATTAGTATCGTCACAAACAGATTTCTCAGCTCATTTCCTAATCCCCAACATGCAGCTTCAGCCAAGCAGTCATTCCATTCTTTATCATCCTCGAATAATCCCAATGCGTAGCATGCCTCCTTATAAGTATCATACAAGACTCCATTAATTGTTCTTATGCTTTCAAAGGAAGTGCTTCCTTTTACAAAATTAAGTAGCATTCTCATGTAAAATCGTTCTCCACTTGCAGGATGCGCGAAGTAAATTCTACCAATTGACTTTCCCTTTTTTCTTCTAGTCCATCTTTTACCTGTTGCATCCCAGACCCAACGCGTAGGAAAATATGAATATGTTAGGTCTCGCACATCCTCATATTCTTTGTTTGCCTCAAACCATTCCGTGAATTTTGTTTTTACTATATCGGGTCTATTTAGTATGCTTTTAGGACACCTTTCTTCTTGGAATACTATGGTGTTTTCTCCCTATAAATGGAATGGAAAATGCTCAACTGCTGGCTCTCTATGATATATGTCAAATTTAAAGATCCTCCAACAAGCTTCTATAGCTGATATGTATCTAGAATCTGGATATATTTTGATCTCATCACATTCTGTGGTAGTATCTGAGCATTCTATACCGATCGGTGCTCTATCAGATCCCTTATTGACGTATTTAAATATGTACTTCACCGATCTTGAGTAATTGCATAACTCGACATTTATATGTATATCAAATTTGACAATCAAATTCCTATTATAAGGGACGACATATCTGTTATCTAAAAAGACATTATTTTTATTGACTTTTGTACTTGTGTTTCTTCTCCTATAAGTTGGGAACCCATCTGCATCAAAAGTTGTGTGATTGTTGAACTTCTTTGGTAAATGCTTGCTGCAGTTTCCTTGTTTCATACATGGGCATCCTAGATTGAGGTCTCCACAAGGTCCATGCATCATATAGTTCTTCACAACATTATAACCATCAGGATCGACTTCCATATCAGGTATTTCACCTGTTATCATTGTGTTGATATGATCTATAGATGGACTTTTTAATGTGGGATGCAGGAAGAGTAGTTTATGTGCATGAGGTAGTCCTCTTTTTTGAAACTCAATTGTATATAAACCTACAGAGTTAATGGTATAATGTGTTTATTAGGATGCCGAAAAAGTAAGCATTTGTTTGTTTTTACCAAAATGTAAGTACTTTAATTAATAACTGATGCATTATGTTAGTATGTTTATGTTTGAACTTACATGCAATTATTTTTCCAAAAGGCTATTGCTTTTTCAGATCTTGCATCAGTTGGAATAACTTGATTTGGAACACTCTGCATACGATGTCCACCTTGTTATCATCACCAGATTGGTCTATTAAGCGAAATTTTTTATTTATTTCGGGCCACTTTGGATTGCATGTGAAAGTGAGGAACAAATCTGGATATCCAGTCCACCTACAAATTGCCATTGCATCTTGATAATTTTGTTCTCGATAGCGAGGTCCTCTAGTGTGATATGAAGGCAGGATAACTATTTTTCCTACCAGTGAACAATCTGAATCACCACGAACAATGGCATCCATTAAACCAGAGTAAAGAGCAACTCTGAGTTTTGTTTGATTATTCTGAATATAATGAAATCTTTCTTCCTCAATTGCCATGTAACCGTCAACAATGTATTGTTGTAATAGTCTACCAGCTAGTAAGAGAGTCTTACCCTCGTTAAGCCTTTGTTGTATCTAAAGCAATAAAAGTCTCTCATTTATAATTTTTGTCGCTTGTAAGTCTTGTTGATCACATCTGCCAAATTTATTCCAAGTCTATATCCATCTTCGTCATATGGGTGTATTAATAGGTATGTCATAGACATAAAACTTGGGTGTAGATCAGTAATTCTTTGAAGTCCATTTATCCTATGCTCTACAATAATATCCCGCTGGAAGTTTACATCCGTAAGATCACCCACTATTAATACAGCTACTTCAGAAGTTGTGGGTATATTATATTTCTGACCATCTGTTGTCCTGTTAGATAGGAGACGGAGGCGAAATTCACATTCATGATGCTCTTTATATCTATCCCTAGCCATTTGAAATGTTTTTACCAATATATTATGCTCATCCAACATTTCAGATAAGCCGTGAACAATTTTGGGATCAATGTCTCCTTGCAATAGACAATTCATTCTGTTGTTTATCTCATTTTTAGTATCATATATATATAGCTGAGCAAATTGTGGTCTTTTACCAATTTCAGGCAATAAAGATCCTATACGATGATAATTCTAACCACTCATCCTGAAAACGTATGGCCCCTTTGAGCGATTGATAGATCCATCAACTCGGCCACCGATGGATGTAAATGCAAATATTGACTTATAAGCCCTGATATTTTTTCGAAAATTCATACGTAGTTGTCCAGATTTTGTACCCAAAAGATGCTTGAGATAAAGTGGTGGTTCGCTCAATAAAGGAAGTTGTACACGACCTCCTCCCATACAACAAAATGAGAATATCAGTTTTGTTGTTTGTACTATTTTTGTTGTCTGTCCTTCATACCATAACAGAGCTCCACAATATTGGCATGTGAACTTTGGGGGGCTAAAATTCCAAGTTGTTGTGTAATGGGCTGTCAAATTTGAACATTTAAATATAAACATAATCATTTTATAGGTAGTTAATGATTTATTTATTCAGTTTTTCATATGAACAATAAGTCGAACTTTGACATTTAGTTAAGAGATGAATGGGGATGCATATTAACATACCATTTTGATGAATGGGAACATGTCTGCTTGTAAACTTCGTCAACTTTGCCAACTTTGTGAATCTATTCACAAAACGTATGAGCTAAAATATTAATTTTTTTGGATGGTTCTTTTATTGTTTTTCAATTAAAGCAAACTTTCGCTTCAATCTGAAATACTTGCATCTGGTATTTTTGAGAGAGCCCACTTCTTTATTCATTCGACTACACTCCCCTATTGATGCATTTGCATTTTCTTTTTGATTTAGCATCCGTTCTTGGGAAGCTAATTCTGGTAGTAGCTACTGTAGGAGCTTAATTTCCATTGAAATATTCACCGAGCCTCTGTATTCTTTAATGATAGCAGATAGCAATTCCATTGAACCTGTTATATTTGTTTTGGTAGAATATAATATGTTAGAAGTAGATATTTTGGCTATATCCAAATGTAATTTTTGATACAGTATACCCCGGTGCTATTGAATATGTGAGAGTACTTGTCGGAATAGAAGCTCATCTGAAAGGCAATATGTGTTCTAAAGAATATTATTCAAGTAGAGTAGGAATCAATATAAAAACCACTGTAAATCAAAACACTCACCGAGATGATCTCTAAGAAATTGAATGGATTGCAATGTGTGAATCTACTGCTGCATTAAGTTTTCTGAATTATTAAAAAAGTAAATAAACGTCTCCCCTTCCTTGAATGTGCACTATGTTTAATTTGAGGATAAAAAAGAAATGGATGATCGAATGGTGGTAGAATTTGAATATGATGAATGAATAATTGAATGGCTGTAGATTTTGAGTGTGATAAATTTGAATATGAATACAGGGAAGAAATGAGAATTTCTTGGGCATTTAATAGGAGTGAGCTGTGTTTGATTTATGGATAAATGTAACTGAATAAGATTGCGAGGAAGATTTGGGGCTTGGCTGGTCATTTAATAACATAGATCTACCAAATCATCTGGATGGGTAACTGATATTAGCTATAATGTTTCAGGTAATGCACACCTATGAATGTGATATGGAATGACTACGAAATGATGAAAATGCAGTCAATTCGTACATCTCCTATAACCCAACTTGCACTGTGTGTAGAACGAATTGTCACCAGCTCAGCCCACCTTTAACCGTTCTCTTTTTTCATAAGTAGTTGTAGTAGGTAATTTACAGACATACAAATTAGCATAATCGATTGCTTAATTTACTTCTAAATATATATTACTTCTTCATGCACACTTTTTGCAAAAAGGAGTTACAATCTCCCAACAATATTGTAAGATGAGAAATTGGCATTATATGAAAACATGTCATCCATGTGATGCGTGTAACTTGTAGACAAACATGGCTAACAAATTGTGTCCTGTTGACATAATTGGATTCTCTCCATTTCTGTTAAATAACGCATAGAAAATAAGGATGACATGATTAAAATCAAACACAAACAACAAAAAAAGTTCTCAGAATTCTCTTAGAGTAGCTCATTTGTTACATTCCTACTCTTTAATAATACATATTAGAAAATTCTTCTTTGAAATACAACAATAGCCGTTTGGCTATATGGCAATGGTTATGGGAGGTTGGCATACACACAAGTCAAGAGCATCAGTATTAGTGCTTGATGAGAAAAACTCATCACCTCTTTTAAAATTACAGGGTGATAGGGGGTTTTGCGGGATTGAAAGTCGTGAACTTGGGTGCTTGCAGGAGGTATTGGTCAGGCATGAGCAATTGTTATGAAGATTAATTCACTCGTTTATGTTCTGTATCTATATGATGTTTCCAATACCCCTAGTGTAATAGCGGATATTAACCACATGGACAAGGTTTACTTCAAATGAAACCATGAACACCGAAATTGGAGCAGTAATGAAAAACAAAGTTGTCAAGTTAAAGGTCATGAGAAATGATTACAAAGAACAACAAATACTGCACTGTCATTAGTAGTACATGTTTTGCGAAAATAAAAATCACCAATTATAAGTCATGGTAATACAAGGGTCAAATAAAATTGATATTAGTAACAATTAATTGGGTGTCAAGCGTCAGGTTATACAAATACAGGGCTTGAAAACAAAATAAAGGAAAATCACAATGATATTAACCTTCTTGAATTTAAAAATTGGTAGGCAACTAGCTTCTAAATCTTTTGAGCCTCTACCATTGGAAGGATATACACAAGTTAAAATGTAGAAACGGCATCTTCCTAGGCCTTTGCATTGCTTTCCACTCAAGAAAATGTTCTGCTCTTCTTATAGTCTTTAGCTGCTGATGGTGAACGGTTTATTTATCCTCTTTAGATACTGATGGTGAAAGTCTGACCTCTGCTGGAAACATAAACACCACGGAAAATGTAATAATTGAGAAGAATCAAGGAACTTGCATCACATAGAGGAGATTATCTTCAACTAAGTTGTTTTCACCTGTACAACTACACATTATAATCAATCCTTTAGTATGTAGGTATAAGAAAAGTAACCTCCAAAAATTATAAGTCTTTTACATGGTACACACGATACTAATACTAATTCACCACCTCGGTGTTAGTTGGTTGCATTTTCATCATTGATGAAGAAGTTATGCTTCTATACTAACTTGAGTGCCTTTATTAGTTTTGTGGTACATAGAGTAAATACAACATTCAGAATAGGAGATGTTCAGATAACTGTATTGATAAAATCAGTAACTTTCTTCTTCTTTTTTTTGTTTTGTTTGTATCGAGAAGTAACAGAAATTTAATTTACATAAGCATGATTTATGAGCACAACAAACTCAAGAAAGATCATATTTAAGCTATTTACAGTGGATTCTACACAAATTGTTTTTACAAACTAAAACTTGGTATTGCAATACTTTTTTCTCTTTCCTTAGTTTGTATTGTGCTTCCAAATTATCATCTCGTATCTAAAGTTTGGATATTGTAAAATTCTCAACCCCTACTTTCAAGTTATACTTGTTTAATTTTGTGGACATGGTGGAAAATTTTTGAACCAAACATCTTATATAATCTATATCAAGATTTACATATATTTTGCTAAAAAATCTCGTTTTGCTATTGTAAACGAATTTATCCAGTTTATTTACAACACCCAGCTTCCCACTTCAGTAAAACCTTTAAAAAATCAGAAAATGTAGGCAGAAAAAGGAAACAATAGCAAAAAGCTATCCTTTTATCAGCAAATAAACTTAACTGAAAACAAAAAAGATGAGCTCATGAAGCATACATGACCATGAGGCTCAATTTTCCAAATACGAGCTGTTTGATCCAAAGAACCTAAAGCTAATTTAGTGCCATAACAGTTCCATGCAACCAAATGCACCTTTAATAAATTAAAAAAAAACATAGAAGGTAAAGTATCACATAGTTAAACAGATAAGGAGCAAACTTCTCCCCAAGTTCATCGTATAAGGTAATTTTTGATTAAGAAGAACTATGCAGAACAAATATAAATCAGAATTTAAAAGTGAAAAATTCATTTGATTCATCTAAATATAATTAAAAGCTACTGAAGTTATCATATATTAGTAGATATGTGCCAATAATGTAGAAGCTTAAAATATGAAAGTAAAATAATTCCAATTGAGTTCCCATTCAGTAGCACTTAAGATTAGCAATCATAAAAGTATTTAACAATTATCTTGTAAGAAGATAACGTACTAAAACTAATTAAAATGAGATGAGTGACTTACTAATCTGTAACAATGTGGATGTCCCTTTTTTTCCAGCGCTTTCCATATCACCAATTCCGTATAAACAACCAACCACATCTACAGATCAATTGCATTTCAATACTGATCAGCTGCCCAATTTTGTTGTTCCGTATAAACAACCAACCACATATACAGATCAATTTCATTTCAATACTGATCAACAACCCATATTTTTTTGAGATTAATGGCATACCAGAGTGTACAAAGTCAAACCCTTATCATGAAATCATCTCGACCAGTCATGAAGATCAAAACAGAAAATATAAGATCTATATATATGGCAAGAATTAGGGTATGAAAGGCCACAAAAATTAATTAACAGTAATGATTCACAGATTAATACAAATTAAAAACATTTCAGTTACAAATCATGAAGATCAACATAGAAAACGTAAGATCAAAAGAGGAAACGTACCTTATGAAACTTATGAAGATGGGAGGGAGAAGGTCGACAATTGAGGGAATAACTTTTACCAAAGATAAAAATAACAGACGCATAATAAATTAACCTATTCAATTGGATAATTAAGGTGATGTTAGTGGGCTAGGTTTGAAACGTTTTGGATAGGCTGGGTTTTGGAGGTTGTGGACTGATGCTAAGTAAATAATAACTCATATTTATTGTGATTTTTAGGTGTTTTGGGCTGCTGCAGAGTAATTAATTAATCCTTTTTAATTCATTGAAATTTATTATTTTTTTATTTGGGAAAAACTTAGATTTAATTTTTATTTAAAAAGTAAAATAGATAATTGTAAAATTCCAAATGCTAGCCATTGGAAGCAGCCACATCAGCGTTTCTAGTTTCAGATTTATTTATATATATATATATATATATATATATATATATAGATTTCCTAGAATATGTCGTTATAATTTTTGTAAATGCAAGTAATTTATCTAATTAGCTATTAGAATATATTTTTATATTTTGAATATTTAAAAATATAAATAGTGTTTAAACAAAGGACAAATTGGTAATAAATTTTGAAGATAAGCTTCCCACTGAATTAGTAAAGATTCTTTGTGAAAAATAAAACAAACCTACTGTATGAAAAGTATGCAAAGATAATAGATTATGGATGGATGGAAGCACAATTGGGAGAGTTTTACGATAAGGAAATCGTTAATAATGAAGAAGCAGAAGCATGATATTTGGATATTTAGAGTCTTCATGAAAAGAGAGGCCTAGTTATTGAAGGAATTGAGTTTCAACCCCAATCCTTAACTTAAATTAACTCTTGTTGTAGCTTGACTATTTGTTGCCTACCAAATTGAATGTGAATTATCATAAACATGTTCTAATTTTATTTTGTTCCATTATACCCTATGTATAATACATAGTTGTATTTTTGAATCTAATGTTGGCTTTCTGCCTTCATTTAAATTAGTATACCATATGTACAGACCATAGGAAGTGAATCATAGATCCTAGAGTTGAGTTTAAGAAAATTATGTTTGTGAAGTTTGACCCACGACTTGACAGGACAAACTGTAGGAATTTTAATGAGCCATAGATGGAACTCGTAGGAAGGATTAAGAGATTTGGTTTAAGACCTTAGTCCTACAGAAGGGTGTGATGGGTTATAGTTTGTTTTACGAGTTGTAGGAATGTCTTGTAGAACTGATCTTGACTTAGTGAAATGTTGCACAAAAAATGGGCTCTACAGATGGGGTCTACGAGTCGTAAGAAGTTAGATGGTCCGTAGAAGGGAGTCGTAGGAGGTTGACCAATTTTAAGGCCCTAGTAACTTGACCTGTGGTTGACCATTACGGTCCGTAGGAATTTCTATTGTCCGCTGGTAACAACGTAGGGACGTTTGACAATTATTTTTTAAGGATAGTTGGGTCTTTTCCTATGAATCTACTTCTTATACTATGTCACTTTGACCGTTATTTCAAGTAATACAACTACCATTCCACCCTTGAAACTTTCCCAACTCCCTCATTCACTCAAACCCCAAAATCTCATCCACATTTATCCCCTCCAACTCTCTCCTGAGTTCAAGAAGAAAAAGCTAGATTTCCCAAATCAAATCTCATTTTCAACATTGCTTTGGGCTTTGAATAGCAAGGTATGTATGATTTCATCAATGAGTTCCATTCACCCATTGAGCTTTAAGGTTTCTCAATTGTCCAAAGTTTAATCCAATCAAATTGATTAGGTTTTCATCAAACTTTTCATTGGTTCTAATTGTGTTGATTCAATCTTTTAGTTTTGATTTTATTATGATTGTTTTGACTAAATTACGTGCTTTCCAATTTTTTCACATGAAATCATGCATTGAGCATGAATTTTTACTATGAACCCTTAAAGACATAAATTGATGAAGGAATTATGAATCTATATATGGGTTTTCATGAAGTTATGCACGATTTATGAAAAATGAATGACATATGATTTTGGTTGCTTTAAGGTAAGCATAAATGAGGTTGTGATAGGTTTCATCATATTAAGCAATCATGAATGATGAATAGTTTTCTCACACAGGGTTTCAGGAGCTACCCTATGATGTTTTAATCTTAGATTAGTAACTTAAATGTGTTTTTTTATGTATGAGGATATGCTTATGTTTATGACTATTCCATTCAGATTTTACTTAGCACCAAGAGGATATTGAGATGTAGGTTCTCTCATTAGTAGAGGTTGAGTTCCTTGTAGCAATCTTCTTATCCCCTCGTAGGTTTCTCTTAAGTGACATAACTAGTGGATCTACTTAAGCTAGAAGTTAAGGTCCTTTTCTTGGTAAGTAAGGATATCTCTTTTTGGTGTGTAGAAAGACACCAATTTCCACATTATAGCTCATGTGGCTGATGAGTCCACAAATTGGACTTATTTAGGGCTTTATTTTAATAGAAATAGTGTCCTCTAATGCTTGTTTTATCTCAATACCTGATTAAAATGCTTAAGTTTCATGTATTTTAAGTTTTGTTTGAAGCATGGACACTTAGGCGCAAAACGGAGCAATATGGGCTGAAAAGAACAAGGAATGAAAGTCTACGGATCATCGAGTCCAACTTGGTGAATCACCGAATTGATATGCACCACCCTTTATTCCAGTACGTGAAGCCTTGAAGAAAATGGATCAAAAGGTGAGGAAAGGAGCAGTCGGCGAGTCGTCGATTAGTTCTGTGAAGCAGTACTGTACCGCCCAATGATCCAGAATATGAGGATGCTGAAGGCAAGACACTGAAGGAGATGAGCTGATTAAAGGGCGAATCGCCTAGTTCATCGGTGATCTCGACTAATGTCGCCGAACGATCCTCCGCAGTACAATCTGTGAAAATTATAAATACTAGTTAGAGTTGTAGTCTTAGGGAGGAACAATTTTAGAGTAAAAATTATTATTAGTCTATAGTATTTTTCTCTCAAGTTTGGAGAGGTTTTCTGGAGACTTGAAGAAAAGAGTTCATCTTCCCCAAGTTGGAAGTAGGTCTTCTTTATACTTCTTCCGTAGCTTAATTCAAGGTTTAATTTCTTATACCCAGTTGATTTCTTTATCATGTTAGGTATAATTTCTTATTTCTTGATGTGTGGCTAAAAACCCTATTCTTGGGGTGTGATTTAGAAATTATGGGTTGATATTCTTATTGGGTCTTGCTTGTTGGTAGGTTAGATGTATGTTGATGGTGATTTCACCTAGTGGTTATGGTTTAATCTAAAGAGTTTGTAGTTGCAAATACAAAGCCACCCATATGTTTTCAACTTGCCCGAGAGGGAAGTCGCAAAACCAAAACCACTAGACTGATGGCCTAATGAGTGCGTCGACATGAGGTTCAGCCCGAGAGGGTGAGCCCTAGTCCCATATCCTAACACTCAGCTCGAGAGAGTGAGTGGGGTAAGGCGTAGGCTGGTCTTTATGCGGCAAATGGGTGTCCGAGAGGAACGCATTTGAAATGGGGTACGTTGCCCGAGAGAGAACTTATTTCCATTTAAAGCTTAGCCTAGTCACTATTATCTTGCAAATTTCCTATTGAAAGTATGTACCCAACGATTTATCTCAACCTGTATTGCGGTCACATTCCAAGAACCTTTCCCCATACTTGGTTTTCTTGTTTATTTTGCTATTTTATCACCTGTTACAAAACACTCATTTGATATTTGACACTTTTGCGTCACCCCCATTTAATTTACTATGTTTTTGTTCGTTAATATCTTTAGCTACGACTAGTTAGAATGTAATTTTATTTTTCTATCAATTCTGAAAACCGCTCCCTTGGGACACGACCCCAACCTTTAGTTGGGTTACTATACTATCGACGATCGTAGACGCTCATACCATAGGCTAGTGTCGTTGGTAACGATAAACATCAAAATGGTGCCGTTGCCAGGGAGTGGTGTTGTTTGAGAATTTTTAGCTTAATAGAATTTTTGTTCTCATTCGTAGTTTACTAACTTAACTTTTAGTTATGTTTTATTGATTGTGGAAACATTGCAGAAAACATGAGTGTCAATGGTAGTAACGGGAGCCAGGTGGGCCATCAAGATGACATCGGAAATCTCCATGACGTCCAAGAACCCAATCTCAATGATCCGCATCTCATGGGAGGTGTTGGAGCTATTTGTCTACCCCAGCAGAAGGGAACACAGTATTCCACATAACAAGCACTATGTTGCAACTTCTGCAACTAAAGGCGCTTTTCTGTAGATTAGCTTATGAGGACCCACACGAGCATTTTCGAAACTTCGTAAACGTGTGTGGACCATTCTCATTAAAAAACATTTCTCAAGAATCAGTTCGATTGAGGTGTGGTTAGCCGAGTTGCCACATAACTCAATCACTTCGTGGGAGGAGCTGGTGAATGCGTTCAATGTGCGATTTTTCCCTCCCTTAAAGATGATGACTATCCAAGATAGCATCCAAAGCTTTAAGCGTCTGAACGGCGAACCTTTGCATGAAACCTAGCTCAGATTTAAAAAA
This sequence comes from Solanum stenotomum, assembly GCF_019186545.1. Classification (NCBI taxonomy): domain Eukaryota; kingdom Viridiplantae; phylum Streptophyta; class Magnoliopsida; order Solanales; family Solanaceae; genus Solanum; species Solanum stenotomum. The sequence continues at coordinate 32,599,512 of NC_064292.1, forward strand.
CGGGTGCAACAATGCCCAACAGATGGTCTTCCTGACAATGTGCTCCTTCAATACGTCTATCAGAGTCTAGACTCAGTAAACAAAGGTGTAGCTGACTAACTCTCACCCAGAGGCTTAATGCAGCAACCATACGCAGTAGCAGTTCAACACCTTGATGGTATGACAACCATCAATAGGGCGTGGTACACCCGCGAATATTAAGTCTCACTGGTCACATTTCAGCTATCTAAGGAGAAGGTTGAAAAAGACAATTAGAGAGATCAAAATATGACCAATATCATGAAACAACTTGATATTCTATCCAAAAATGTCATTGGGACTGGTACCCGTGGTGTCAATGCTATGGGGGTCGGGTGCACAATTCCTGAAGAGGAAAGTTTCGACACCTTGTATAATGAAGAGGTAAACTTCCTTGCCAACCAAGGTGGTGGTTATCGATCAAACTACCCAAGGCAGGGTGGAAATCAAGGTTGGATTAGAGATGAAGGATGGAAGGATAGAGAATGGAGAGATCAAAATCCTAATTGGAAAAATGGGGAGAAAGACAGTTATGTGCCCCCCCACGAACGCCAAAAGCCAAAGGACTCGGAGGGTAGTAGGCTTGAGGATATGCTCTCGCGCATCCTCAACAAAGTTGAAGGGTCGAACAAAATGTTGAAAGGCATGAAAGATGATGTTTCCACCCTCAACCAGACCGTTACCTACCATTCAGTTTCAATCAAGCAGTTGGAGACCCAAATGGGTCACATCTCATCTCACCTAAATCTGAGACAACAAGGGGGCTTGCCTAGTGACATTATGGCTAACCCCAAGAGTGAGAGTTGAAGGTGGAGTAGTGTCGTACCACAACGTTAACTACGGAGTTATTTGGGAGGCAATTCAAGGTTTTAAAAGTAGGATTTTACATTTATAAATAACGGTGTGTTGATTGTGCAGGTGAAAGTGTAGAAAGTGAACGAGAAGTACATATTTATGAAATGAAGTCCCGATTAGTGAATCACCAATTGGTTCGGTAATCTCGATCCAAAACTGTCGTTAGAACCAATATTAACTTACATTGGGGTCAGTAAAACTCGGTGAGACCAAGAAATTGTTGGCGAGTCGCCAACCATATTGGCGATCCTGATGCAGACCACCGTTTGGACCTTCAGTTCGACTAAAGGCCTTGTAAAACTCAGCGAGTCAAGAGATCACTCTGTGAATCGCCAAGTAGTTCGGCGATCTGAACAAATGTTGCTGAATAGGCGAAAACTGGATGGCCTTTCAGACACAGGTTTAATAGCATAACCTCCTTCTCTTTTTCCCTTAGTTTTTCACCTTGCAAAACTCACACCTGCACTCTAGTCTTAATTTTCTTGCACTCTTGAAGTATTTTGGTTCATAAATTTGTGTGCGGATTTGGATTCCTTTGCCGCCTAGCACCTCAGTAACTTCTTAATCAGTACAAAAGGTTAGCTTCCTGATCCCCGTAAATTTTTGTCCACATTGTACTCATTTGCAAACTCTTTGGTACTGTTGAACTCTGATGAACCTCTCTTATTGTTAATTGTTATTTGATAATCTTGATGAACCTCTCTTATTGTTAATTGTTATTTGATAATCTTGGTTAAACTGCCAAAATCTTATTCTCTAATGCATCGAGTTGAGTTAATGAGTGATAGGTGGTGTTCGTATGTTATAGGTCCTGGTCTAATTTGTGCTATGTGAGCTTAAACTTTGTTTTCGGGGGATGTGGGGCTGATTTTGAGAAGTTGGGTCAAAAGTAGGCACGTTGGGTAAATTGGCGAGCTATGATGAGCTCGCCGAGCCACTTCGCACTTCGTCAAATTGTGTTATCTTGCCCTTATTATCATGTTTCATTTTTTTGTAGCGTCTGTAACTTTCGGCGAGAAGCATAAGGTCGCCAATAGCACTCGGCGACTCACCGAAATTCTTCTTGGTCGCCTTTTGTCTGCACCCCAATTCGCTTCTGCACTGTGACCTTCGGCAGATAACCCATTGCTCACCGAATGTAGTTGGCGACCCACCAATTGGACTGACAAATTTTCCTGCAATTGTATGTCCTTGTTTTGTTTGTTAAATATATTATAATGTTCTCTTAAGACTTTGCAGACATGGCCAGATCAAAAGTTGCAGGAAGAATCATGCCACCGAGACACATAAGAGCTCAAATGATTAGAAGAAATGCAAAGAGTGAGAACAAGATAGCCAGTTCAAGTAGGAGGGTGGCAATTGACCCTAATGTCCCTTCGTGGACCCGAGAGTTCATCAACGCGATGCATTCATTTAAAGCAGCTCATGAAATAGATAATATGGTGGAGGCTAATATTGCTATAGAGGCTGAAGCAGAGCAAAAAGAGAAAGAGGAAAAGGGTCAGAATGATAACACACTCGGCACTGATGCCTAGACAGATGGAGCGACTGCTTAAGCAGGATCCCATTTTTACCTCCTTCTCTATCTTTCTTTATCTAACCCTTTTGATACTTATTACTTGCATTTGAGGACAAATGCTCTTTATTTGTGGTGGAGTGAGGCCCACACCTTTTGTGTTGACATTCATATTTTGGTGTACATTTGGGTTGTCTGTTTATAATTGTGTTAATTATTATTTCTCAGTGGATGTTTGAGCTCATGGCTCCTGTTGTTCTAATTGAAAATAATTTTGATCCTTCCAAAATTTTTTTGCCACTTCTTTTGTTGAATGTGGCTGTTCTTTTGAAAAAAAATTAAGTCTCGGTTTCGATCAATACCGATGACTTGAATAGTGCTCCCAATTGAATAAGCATGAATGCACGGCTATGACGAGGCGAAATGAAGTTACATAGACAATATGTGCACTCTTTACATCTCGTTGTGACTAGCCATTTATCGAATTGATTTTCTTGTGAGGACCGTTGCATACTAGCGAACGTGTATAGTCTGGTTTGATTGAAGTATCAATGCCTTGTGTGATTAGCTTACTGTGAACTATTCATGAATAAACCTAGAATTTGCCCCGTTAGTCTAATTGATTTAGAAAGGTGTCCTCTTGAGATGATCTTAGATAACCTTTGAAGAGTGTGAACCAATCTAACATATACCTCTTTTTGTGGCCTACCCGTGAGCGTCTGAAATTCTTTTGAACACCCTTTGAGCCTTACCTTTCTTTGGAAGAACCTTCATGAACCCTAGACCTTACTTGAACCACTACCTACAATCCTCTTGAGTTGTGGTTTAGCGAATAGCCAACTTAGGCTTGGGGGTGTGGTGAAAGGGAAAAGGAGAAGTCAAGAAGTGCAAGAAAAGTCTCACTTAACCCATGGTATTGCATAAAAATAGAACCCCTTCAATTCAATTAAAAAAAGAATATATATATATATATATATATATATATATATATGAAATGTGGAATAAAGTATGAAGGGAATCGGGTTTCAAGCAATCCATGGAGGAGAATAAAACAAAAAAGGGTGACTTAGAAGCACTAGAAAAAGAATTGATAAAGGAATGCCTTGAGAATTCCACAACTCACGAGGAAAAAGTCACCGAGCCTAAATGACCACACTTTTGTACTCAGCCCCATTACAAGCCTTAGAAAGACCCTTTTGATCTTGAATAAGCCGAATCGAAAGTCAATTGGAAAATAAGGGCAAACCTATGGGCGAAAACATTCATTGTGTTCCTCTTTTTGAGTGTGAGCGTTGTATCTGATTCCTAATCTTAAATTGACTGATATCTGTGTGTGAATATGGAATCATTCTTTACGTGAGGGCATTTAGATACTTTTGTTGAGCTTGAAGTTGCACAAGTAGCAAGTATTGTGAGCATGAGAATCTTTGGTAATGGTGTGTCACAATTTGAATCTCTGAGTACACAAGTGATCCTTGCATAAGTAAATTGACTCTTGTTGTGTGCATTCATGATTTGGTCATGTGTAGCACTGTTTGAGGGACCCTATTTGAACTGCTGAACTTGAGTTTGCTTGAGGACAAGCAAAATTTTAAGTTGGGGGTGTTGATGAGTCCACAAATTGGACTCATTTAGGGCATTATTTTAATAGAAATAGTGTCCTCGAATGCTCGTTTTATCTCAATACCTGATTAAAATGCTTAAGTTTCAGGTATTTGAAGTTTTATTGGAAGCAAGGACACTTAGACACAAAACGGAGCAAAAAGGGCTGAAAAGAACAAGAAATGAAAGTATGCGGATCGCCGAGTCCAACTTGGCGAGTCGCCGAATTGACATGCACCGCCCTTTGTTCTAGTACGCGAAGCCTTGAAGGAAGTGGATCAAAAGGCGAGGAAAAGAGCAGTTGGTGAGTCGCCGATTAGTTCCGCGATGCAGTACTGTACTGCCCAATGATCCAGAATATGAGGATGCTGAAGGAAAGACACTAAAGGCAATGAGCTGATTAAAGGGCGGATCGCCGAGTTCATCGGCGATCTCGACTAATGTCGCCGAACGATCCTCCACAGCACAATCTGTGAAAACTATAAATACTAGTTAGAGTTGTAGTCTTAGGGAGGAACAATTTTAGAGTAAAAATTATTATTAGTCTATAGTATTTTTCTCTCAAGTTTGGAGAGGGTTTTGTGGAGACTTGAAGAAAGGAGTTCATCTTCCCAAAGTTGGAAGTGAGTCTTCTTTATTCTTCTTCCGTAGGTTAATTCAAGGTTTAATTTCTTATACAAATTTGATTTCTTTATCATGTTAGGTATAATTTCTTATTTCTTAATGTGTGGCTAAAAACCCCCATTTTTGGGGTGTGATTTAGCATATATGGGTTGATATTCTTGTTGGGTCTTGCTTGCTGATAGGTCAGATGTATGTTAATAGTGATTTCACCTAGTGGTTGTGGTTTAATATAAAGGGTTTGTAGTTGCAAATACAAAGCCACCCATGTGTTTTTGGCTTGCCCGAGAAGGAGGTCGCGAAACCAAAACCACTAGACTGATGGCCTAAGAAGTGGGTCGACATGAGGTTCAGCCCGAGAGGGTGAGCCTTAGTCCCATATCCTAACACTCAGCTCGAGAGAGTGAGTGGGGTAAGGCGTAGGCTGGTCTAGATGCGACAAATAGGTGTCCGAGAGGAATGCATTTGAAACGGGGTAAGTTGCCCGAGAGGGAACTTATTTCCATTTAAAGCTTAGCCTAGTCACTATTGTCTTGCAAATTTCCTATTGAAAGCATGTACCCAACGATTTATCTCAAGTTGTAGTGCGGTCACATACCAAGAACCTTTCCCCATACTTCATTTTCTTGTCTATTTTGCAATTTTATCACTTGTTACAAAACCCTCATTTGATATTTGACACTTTTGTGTCACCCCCTTTAATTTATTATGTTTTTGTTCGTTAATATCTTTAGCTATGACTAGTTAGAATGTAATTTTATTTTTCTATCAATTCTCAAAACCGCTCTCTTGTGACACGACTGCAACCTTTAGTTGGGTTACTATACTATCAATGATCGTAGACACTCATGCCGTAGATTAGTGTCGTTGGTCACGATAAACATCAAAATTTCACCACTACCGGGGAGTGGTGTTATTTGAGAATTTTTAGCTTAATATAATTTTTGTTCTCATTCGTAGTTTACTAACTCAACTTTTAGTTGTGTTTTCTTTATTGTGGAAACATTGCATAAAGCATGAGTGTCAATGGTAGTAACGGGAGCCAGGTGGGCCATCAGAATGACATCGAAAATCTCCATGACGTCCAAGAACCCAATCTCAATGATCCGCATCTCATGGGAGGTGTTAGAGCTATTCGTCTACCCCCAACAGAAGGAAACACAGTATTCCACATAACAAGAACCATGTTGCAACTTCTGCAACTAAAGGGGCTTTTCAGCGGATTAGCTCATGAGGACCCACACGAGCATCTTTGAAATTTCGTAGACGTGTGTGGACCATTCTCATTCAAAAACATTTCTCATAAATCAGTTCGATTGAGGTTATTTCCTTTCTCATTTATGGGTGAGGGATGCAGGTGGTTAGCTGAGTTGCCACGTAAATCAATGACTTCATGGGAGGAGTTGGTGAATGCATTCAATGTGCGATTTTTCCCTCCCTCAAAGATGATAACTATCCGGGATAGCATCCAAATCTTTAACCGTCTGAACGGAGAACCTCTGCACGAAACCTGGCTCAGATTTTAAAAACTGGTGCAACAATGTCCAACACATGGTCTTCCTGACAATATGTTGTATCAATACTTCTACCAGAGTCTAAACTCGGTAAACAAAGGTGTAGCTGACAAACTCCCACCCGGAGGGTTAATGTAGCAACCATACGCAGTGGCATTTCAACTCCTAAATGGTATGACAACCATCAACAGGGCGTGGTTCACCCGCGAAGATCAAGTCTCACCGGCCACATTTCAGCTATCTAAGGAGTAAGTTGAAAAAGACAATGAGGGAGATCAAAATATGGCCAAGATCATGACACATCTTGATATTCTATCCAAAAATGTCATGGGGACTAGTACTCGTGGTGTCAATGTTGTGGGGGTTGGGTGCGCAATTCTTGAAGAGGCAAGTTTCGACGCCTTGTGGTGGATCGTCTTACTAAGTACGCACATTTTATTCCACTCTCACACCCTTTTAATGCGAAAGATGTGGCAACTATTTTCATTAGTGAAGTGGTTAAATTGCATGGATTTCTTAAGTCTATTGTGTATGATCGTTACCGTGTGTTCGTAAGGTAATTTTGGAAGGAACTATTCAAGCTAGCAGGTACTAATTTACGATATTGCTCTTCCTATCATCCAGAAAATGATGGGAAAACAGAACTAGTGAGTAGGAGTTTGGAGACATATCTCCATTGTATAGTAGGAGAAAATCCTAAGGAATGGTCCCACTGATTATCTTGGGCTGAGTATTGTTTTAATACATCCTTTAACAGATCTTCAGGTATGACACCCTTTAAAGCATTATACAGAAGGGACCCATCATCAATTTTTCACATGGATGACACTACTTCAACCGTGGAAGAAGTAAATGAGTAGGTGCGCACTAGAAATATGATCTTAATCGAACTCAAAGAACATTTGTTACAAGCACAGCAAAGAATGAAGAATCAAGTTGATCGACATCGTAGAAAATTGTCTTTTAAGATTGGTGAAATGATATATCTCAAACTTCGGCCCAACAAACTACGTTCTTTGGCTAAGAAGATCAATGAACAACTCAGGGACAGTCCTTGCTTTTATGGTCCTTACAAGATTCTGGAAAAGATTGGTCCCATAGCTTATCGGTTGGAGTTACCAGTTGGAGCACACATTCATCCAGTGTTTCATGTTTCATAGTTGAGAAAATACTTGCTTCCAATTAATCCTACTCAAAACCTACCTCTATTTTTTACCCAAGAATTGGAGCTTCAAGTTGAGCCTGAGGCAATGAAGCAGATCAGGAAGCAAATCAACGGTAAATTGGAAGTGCTAATCAAGTGGAAAACCCTACCAGAATTTGAGGATTCTTGGAAGGAATATGCAATCATCGATCAACAATTTCTGGACTTTCACCTTGAGGACAACATGAATATGCAATCATCGATCAACAATTTCTCGACTTTCACCTTGAGGACAAGGTGATTTTTATAGGGAAGGGTAATATGTGCCACAAGTTATAAAAACTTATTCCAGGAGGCCAAAATAATCAATTAAGAACCTTAGTATCTGTCATGAGACAGTTACACATGTATTGGGTGGTTTTTTCTTTAAAAATAGGGGCAAGACAGTTAAAACAAAGGTATTCAGAAAATAAAGAAAAGGGAATTATGGGAGAGTTTTTAACCTCTCGAATGTCTAGAAAGGTTGTGATCTTTATGAATATATAACTAAAGTTCATTATTATCTTAGGATGTGATTTATTATGTCAGTAGTGTACTCGTGATTGTTTTGTTTTTAGACTTCTAGATGTAATATTTGTGTATCTAGTGTGAAACAACAATATTTGTTCCTTTATTTACTATTTCAGTAGTAAAGTCTATCATATTCTAATTGGAATAAACACATTCTTGATTGCACAATGTTTGTTTACTATTTCAGCATGTGCATTGTCTGTTTACTATATATATATATATATATATATAT
>NC_064292.1:32608928-32643496 GCF_019186545.1 Solanum stenotomum
AGACCATAGGAAGTGAATCATAGATCCTAGAGTTGAGTTTAGGAAAATTATGTTTGTGAAGTTTGACCCATGACTTGACAGGACAAACTGTAGGAATTTTAATGAGCCGTAGATGGAACTTGTAGGATGAATTCAGAGATTTGGTTTAAGACCTTAGTCCTATAGAAGGGTTTGATGGGTCATAGTTTGTTTAACGAGTCGTAGGGTTGTCTTGTAGAACTGATCTTGACTTAGTGAAATGCTGCAAAAAAATGGGTTCTACGGATGGGGTCTGCCAGTCGTAAGAAGTTAGACGGTCCGTTAAAGGGAGTCGTAGGAGGTTGACCAATTTTAAGGCCCCAGTAACTTGACCTACGGTTGACCATTACGGTCCGTAGGAATTTCTATTGTCCGCAGGTAACAATGTAGGGATGTCTGACAATTATTTTTTAAGGATAGTTGGGTCTTTTCCTATGAATCTAATTCTTATACTATGTCACTTTGACCCTTATTTCAAGTAATATAATCACCATTCAACCCTTGAAACTTTCCCAACTCCCTCATTCACTCAAACCCCCAAATCTCATCCACATTTATCCCCTCCAACTCTCTCCCGAGTTCAAGAAGAAAAAGCTAGATTTCCCAAATAAAATCTCATTTTCAACATTGCTTTGGGCTTTGAATAGCGCGGTATGTATGATTTCATCAATGGGTTCCATTCACCCATTCATCCCAAGGTTTCTCAATTCTCCAAACTTCAATTCCAATCAAATTGATTAGGTTTTCATCAAACTTTTCATTGGTTCTAATTGTGTTGATTCAATTTTTTAGTTTTGATTTTATTATGATTGTTTAGACTCAATTACGTTCTTTCCAATTTTTTCACATGAAATCATGCATTGTGCATGAATTTTTACTATGAACACTTAAAGACATAAATTGATGAAGGAATTATGAATCTATATATGGGTTTTCATGAAGTTATGCACGATTTATGAAAAATGAATGATATATGATTTTGGTTGCTTCAAGATAAGCATCAATGAGGTTGTGATAGGTTTTATCATATTATGAAATCATGAATGATGAATGATTTTCTCACACAGGGTTTCAGGAGCTACCCTATGATGTTTTAATCTTAGATTAGTACCTTAAATGTGTTTTTTATGTATGAGGATATGCTTATGTTTATGACTATTCCATTCAGATTTTACTTAGCACCGAGAGGATATTGAGATGTAGGTTCTCCTATTAGTAGAGGTTGAGTTCCTAGTAGCAATCTTCTTATCCCTAACTACGTGCCCTCGTAGGTTTGTTTTAAGTGACATAACTTGTGGATCTACTTAAGCTAGAAGTTAAGGTCCTTTCCTTGGTAAGTAAGGATATCTCTTTTGAGTGTGGAGAAAGACACCAAATTCCATATTATTGCTCACGTGGCCTATGTAGGTTAATAGTAAATATCCAACAAAACAAACTAAGTTGTTCTTAGAGGTTTGATGAAGATTTTCTCATGATTTTAAGATGCATTTACTATGGTGATGATTTATGATGTCTCTTTAAAAGTTTTACCATTTTTAGCTTGGTCATACATATCATGTTTTGATTATGTTCTTATGAACATGTTTTTATGCATATCATTCATACTTAGTACATTCCAAGTTCTAATGCTTATTTGTGCATACATAGTTTTACTAATATAGGGTTTGACGCTTCTTTTCCTCTCGCTCTTATCTCTTTTAGGATTTGTAGACTTGGTGAGTCCTCATATTCTGAGGAACATGTTACCTTTATTGCTTTCATATGACTTTACTTTTTTGGATGTTCTACGTGGTGTACATGTCACGTCCCGACCACTTTTTTGATGTATTAAATTTCTTGTCAAGGCTATAATAGATTTCTGCTTAAATAACAAACTATATTATTCATATGAGATTTCCTACTTTTGTTTATTATATTAATTTTATGTGTGTTAAGAGGCTTGTGTAGGGACTCTCGGGGTCTTATACGCCATTTCATGTCTAGGTTGTACTTTGAGTTGTGACAAACTTGGTATTCAAAGCGCAAGGTTTTAGAAAATGTCCTAGGGTTTGACAAGCCGCGTTGAGTAAAGCCTTGTTAATTAGTATGAAGTGCACCACATTCATGAATAGGAGGCTACAAAGCGGCTAGGGAACTTTACTTCATTCATTACTCTAAAGTCATGCCATACAGTCTAACTATATAAAGATCCTTCTCGTAAATCATGTTCGATCATTTTTTAGGATATAGCCGATTGAACAGCTTATATGAGAATAAATATAGGTAATGATAATTTGGAGCCCGAGCTTTCTCAAGTTTCGGTTGATCCTTTGGCAGAGCAAGTGACTCATCCAAAATTTTGAGCCACTTTCATATTGGCTAAAGCTTTTACGACTCAAGCTAATAGAGAGGACATTGCTCTCATGAGCTGAAACATGGATATGGTAGCGGAAAGGATAAGGGACTTCACTAGGATGAATCCTCAATAGTTCCATGGTTCTAAGGTGGATGAGGATCCTCAAGAGTTTATTGATTAGATATATATGATTGTCTACGGATGAGAAGGCGGGATTTTCCGCTTATCAACTCAAATATGTAGCTCAAGTTTAGTTTGAATAATGGAAAATGAGAGCCTTATTGATTTGGGTCTTGTTGACTGGGATCAATTTAAGGGAGCTTTTCTTGATTATTTCTTCCATCTTGAGATGACAGAGGCAAAAGTTCTTGAGTTAATTAATCTCAGACAAGGAAATATGAGTGTGAAAGAGTATGCTTTGAAGTTCACCCATTTGGATAAACATGCTCTAACCATGGTTGCCGACTCTAGGGCAAGGATGAGTGAGTTTGTGTCAGGTGTTTCCGACTTAGTTATCAAAGAGTGTCATACCGACATATTAATCAAAGAGATAGATATCTATCATTTGATGATACATTCCCAAAATATTGAGAAGGAAACACTCATGGAAAGGGATAACGAGTCCAAGAGGGCAAGGACCAGTGATTGTGACTTTTCTCATTTTAGGTCCGCTGGACATGGGCGTCCTCAATTCCAGCAAAAGTTTTGAGGTTAAGGTTCTTCTAATTCTACGACCTCAAAGACTAACAAAGAAATGGTGTCTAACCTTAAAACTCAAAGAGTTGGTGGTAATGGATCTTTTATTCCTGCATGCACTAGGTGTGGGAAGAAGCATGATGGCAAATGTTTGGCCGACACGGATAGATGCTTTAATTGTAGAAAGAATGGTCATAATATGAGAGATTCAACCTAGTGGTTCTGATTTAGGTGCTTTGAAGCAAAATCGATTCTATGCTCTTCAGACTCAATAGTATCGCGAGGGTTCTCCGGATGTTGTGACCAGTATTTTGAAAATCTTTCATTTTAATGTGTATTTTTTACTTGATCTGGGTTCTACCTTATCATTTATTACTCCTTATATGGCCATGTGATTTGATGTTTTTCCTGAAATACTTTCCTATCCCTTTCATGTCTCTACTCCGCTTGGTGATTCTATAGTGGCTAAGAGAGTTGATAGAAGATACCATGTTTCCATTTATCAAAGAATCACTCATGTTGATCTTGTAGAGCTTTATACGTTTAATTATCATGTTATTCTTGGGATGGTTTGGCTTCATGCATGTTATACTTCTATAGATTGTAGGACCCAATTGGTCACTTTCAATGTTTTGAACGAACCAATCATGTCATGTGAAGGAAGGAATTATTTTCTTAAATGTTAGTTTATATCTTGACTGAAGGTTTGGAAAATGATTTCTAAGGGTTGCATTTATCATCTTTTCCGAGTTAGGGATATAGATTTCAAAGCCCCTACTCTTGAGTCTGTTTTAATTGTAAAAGAGTTTCCAAAAGTGTCTCCCGATGTTTTTCTGGCATTCCCCCAAAAGGAAAATAGACTTCAGTTTTGACCTTCTTCCTGACATGCAACCTATCTTTATTCCTCCTTATCGAAGGTCCTGACAAAACTAAGGATTTAAAGGATCAATTGAATGATTTGTTGGATAAATGTTTTATTAGACCAAGTATCTTACCATGGGGTGCTCCATTGTTGTTTGTTTGAAAGAAGAATGGTTTTTTTCCGAATGTGCATTGACTATTGGTAATTTAATAAGATTACCATTAAGAATAAGTATCTTATTCCAAGGATAAAAGATTTGTTTCATAAACTCCAAGGAGCGAGTTACTTCTCCAAGATTGACATTTTGTCAGATTATCACCAATTAAGGGTGAAGAAGAATGACATTCAGAAGATGGCTTTTCAAACTCAGTATGGCCACTCTGAGTTTTTGGTTATGTTTTTTTGTTTGAATAATGCCCCACCATCGTTTATGGATTCGATGAATAGGGTCTTTAAGCAATATCTTGATATGTTTATGATTGTATTTATCGATGCTATTTTGATTTATTCACAAAGTGAGATGAGCATGTTGAAAATTTGAGGATTGTGTTGAAAATTCTCAAGGATAGGGAATTGTATGCTATGTTTAGCAAGTGTGAGTTTTGGTTGAGGTTCGTTGCATTCCTTGGCCATATTATTTCTGTTGAAGGTATTTAAGTGGATCCTAAGAAAACTGAGGCGATTAAGAATTGGCCTAGACCTTTGTTCGCTTTAGCTTTGTGGAGTTTCTTAGGTTTGACTGGTTACTATAGAAGGTTTGTGGAAGTATTTTCCTCTATTGCTTCGCCTTTGACAACATTGACTCAAAAAAAGGTAAAATTCCTATGGTTGGAAGCTTGAGAGAAGAGTTGAAGGATAGACTCACTTTTTCCCCTATTTTGACATTACCGGAAGGATCAGATGGTTTTGTGGTTTGTTGGTATGCAATATGGGAAAGTCATTGCTTAAGCTTCAGGGTAATTGAAGGTACGTGAAAAGAATTATCTGACTCATGTTTTGGAGTTAGCGGCGGTGGTATTTGCTCTAAACCTATGAAGGCATTACTTATATGGTGTTCATGTCGACGTATTCACCGACCATAAGAGCTTAAAGTATGTGTTAACTCAATAGAATTTAAATATTCGCCAAAGGAGGTGGCTTGAGTTGTTAAGGTATTACGACATAAATGTCCTATATCATCTTGAAAAAGTGACTGTGGTAGTGGATAATCTTAGTCAACGTTCTATGGGTATTATTGCTCATGTTAAGGATGGTAAGGAAGAGTTAGTTCGGGATGTTCATAAATTGGCTCTATAGGGTGTTCACTTGGTTGACTCTAATGAAGGTGGTCGAGTTGTTCATAATGGTTCAAAATCATTTTGTATCGTATGTGAAGGATAAACAAGATATTGTTTCGATTATGATTGAGTTGAAAAAGTCATTTTCTGAAAAAGCCATTGAGGCTTTATCCCAAGAAAGAGATGATGTCCTTCGATATCAAGGTCGGTTATGTGTCCCGAATGTTGATGAGTTGAGAAATCAGATTGTTACAAAAGCTCACAGTTCTCATTATTCTATTCACCTGGGAGCCACATGATGTACCGTGATTTGTCGGAAGTCTATTGGTGGAATGAGATGAAGAAGGATATTACAGAATTTGTTGCTAAATGTACGAATTGTCAATAAGTGAAAGTTGAGCGTCAGAAACGGGGTGGTTTGGCTCAAGACATTAAGTTCCTACATGGAAATGGGAAGATTAAAATATGGACTTCATCATGGGTTTGCCTCGCACTCGTAGGCAGCTTGATTCGATTTGGGTTATTGTGGATCAAACAAAGAAATTGTCTCACTTTTTTCCTATTAAGACATCATTTTCAGCCAAGGAATACACCAATATTCATGTTTAGGAAATGGTAAGGTTTCATGGATTGCCTTTGTCCATTATCTCTAATCGAGGTATTCAATTTACATCTCACTTTAGGAAGTCATTTAAAAAGGTCTTGCTACTCAAGTGAAACATAGCACCACTTTTCATCCTCAGAGCGATTGACAAGCCAAACCTACCATTCAGAATTTGGAAGATATGTTAAGATCTTGTGTGATTTATTTCAAGGGTAATTGGGATGATCATTTGCCTTTGATTGAGTGTGCGTATAATAATAGCTATCATTCTATCTTAGGGATGGCACCATTTGAGGCTCTTTAATGTAGGAGGTGTGTGTCTCCTACAGGTTGGTTTGAAATTGGTGAGATTGCTTTGATAGGGCCCGAGTTGGTGCATGAGGCTAAGGAAAAGGTTTGACTTATTTGTGAAAGGTTGAAAATGGTTCAAAGTCAAAAAAAGTCTTATGTTGATAAACCCATAAAGGGTGTGATGAAGTTTGGAAAGAAAGGGAAGCTTAGTCTTCGTTAAAGTGAATCAGGTTCCGGTACAGATTTTAGATTGGCAAATTTGGAAGTTGAGAAACAAAGAAGTTGCTTATGTGAAGGCTCTTTGGAGGAATCAATTAGTTAAGGGTGTTACATGGGAGGAAGAAGTTGATATGATGTCCTTGTATCCTCATCTCTTCCCTTCTACTTCTATTCTAACTTGAGGTATTTATTCCTCGTGGTTCATTCTTTTAGATTATGATTTTTAGTCATTTTGACTGTCATGCCCAGAGCTACCCCCAACACGCGAACACGGGACCTAGGATCACAAGTGATCCCAAGCTAACCTTGTTGGCATGCCATGAGCATACTAAGGATAATAATAACTGATGCGGAAGCTAAATCATAAATATAACTGATATGATGGAGAAAACCCATATACTATAACTGAGATAAATGAAATTTATGAGTTTAATACAAAGAAGATATTAACTCAATACTAAGTTGAATCTAACAATGTCTGAAAATATCCTCTAACTGACTAGAAATGTTGGGACAGGCCCCAACTAAGTCTAGCAAAATTGAAACTAAAGGACTGGAAATACTGAATTGAAACTCATGACTATTGTCCTCGGAGAATGATGACTCACAACTGATTCTACTGAACTGGAGATTGGGAACCGATCTAAGTGTGATCTGGCTGCTGAGAAACTGAACCTACATCACGAGAAGATGTAGCACATAGTATGTGTCAGTACTTGAAAGGTACTGAGCATGCATGATAGAATAAAGCTGAAATAACATATAACTGAACAAAGAAAATAAGCAATGAGATAATCTGAACATGATATAGATACTGAATACTGAACTAACTGAATGCAATGACCAATTTGTAACATGCTGAGATTGAATGCTGAATATATTGATACATGGTCAATGCAATAGAATCTTACTGAACTGTGGGAGCTACTAATAACCGATAATAAAACCACATGAACTAAATCGGGAGTCCAATGTATACTCCCCATTGAGAGGACCCAATACACCCGGCCAAAGGTGTAAAGGCATGCTGGCATGATCACTAAAATGATGCCTACAGAAGGGACTTACAACCTACGTGGCTAGTAGTTCTGGGACTGTTTGGGTATGTTGAAACCTAGTCCAACTCAGTATTATACTACTCCCAATGGATTGAATAATCTACACATTATGACTGAATTTTTGTAAGTTATTGGATAGCTGAAATTGAACATGCGAACTGAGGATGCAACAATTAAACTGATATTGATGCATTAATAACTGAGGCATGTATAACGAATAACTGAAATATCTGACCTAGCATGTGTAATTCAAGAACTAAAGAAATACATAGCTAGGGTTCAGGAATTCATGCAATAAACTAAATATTAACGTAGTAAACTGATTTAGATCATTCTAACAGCTTCTACCCAACAATTGTAACATTCAAGAAACCCTAGGTCTAGTCATAATAAGGGAATCAAGAAACTGACTGAAAACTAGGGACCTAATGGGTGAAAGGAACCCACTAGTGAAATCCCACATACTTGGTGACAAATTCCACGGAGAATTCTTTCGATTTCAGGGATGGAACTAGAGGAAACTTGCTGCATTCTTGAACTTAGGGTTGGTCGCCTCTTTCTCTCCTTTCGCTTCTAATTTTCTATGGTTTGATTAAAGATCTGACTTGGGTAAGTTCTACTTATGTTTCTAGGCTTAAACTGACTAAAACCACGAAATTTAGGATTAAAACGACGTAGTTCAGGTGTCCAATGAATAAGGAAAAGACCGAAATAAACTTGACTTAAACTGCAGACAGACTAACCACGGCCACCTTCACGGACTGTGAAAGGGACCACGGACTGTGAAGTCGGTCGTGGTCTGGACTTGGTGACTACTAAATGAGGGTCTGAGTCCACGATCCCTACCATGGCCTATGTGAAGGACCACAGACCGTGAAAGTGTCTGTGGTCTCTACTTGGGCTGTGGTCTAGAGGGACTGGCTAGGGGGCTTACTAGTAAGGCTCCATGGACTCCCCCACAGGCAGTGTGAAGGACCACGGACTGTGAAGGTCCTCGTGATCCTCACTTAAGCGTGTGGTCTAAGGGGCTGGATAGGGAGGTTCACTGCCTCGACTCTATTGGCACCACCACGGCCCATCATCAAGACCGTGGACCGTGAAGGTGCTCTTGGTCTGATGTCTAGGCCTGGTGACTTCCAACTCAAGACCGTGGGCAGGTCTACGGACTGTGAACCCTATCAAGCTCCGTGAACCCTGCTGTGATTCACTGCTTCAGGTATATTTCTGGAAAAAAAATTGTGTCTGGTTTTTGAGGTGTTACAATATCTCCCTCTTGGGATCATTCGTCTTTGAATGATGATTAAACTAGCTCAAATGAATGAAATAAGTTGCAACCCTACCACTAAACACTGAAGGATGATTTCTGACTGAACTGAGTTAAAAAAACATGTAAATATGTTGAAAATGCAAGTATAGACGGAAGAAACAAATACTAAGACTGAATTAGCGCATGAATGACTGAAAAGCTGAAGAGGAACTATTACCTCAAGCTGGAATGGAATTGGAAGGAAAGAGGTGAGGATACTTGGACTTCATGGCTACTTCTGCTTCCCAAGTAGCTCCCTCTACGGACTGATCTTCACAAAACCTTGACTGAAGCGACTTCTTTGTTTCTCAACTGGTACCTGTTCATAAGTGAGACTATCCTTCACAGCCACACTCTCTAATGGCACTACGGATGCTGGATCACCCACACACTTATTAAATAGTGAAATGTGGAAGACTGGATCCAGTGCTGCCAAATATGCTGGCAACTCTAATTCATAAGCCACTTTACCAATCCTTTTCTAGATCCAGTAAGGGCCTACATATCTGGAACTGAGCTTCCCTTTCTTGCCAAACCTCATCACCCCCTTCATAGGTGACACCTTCAGGAAAACCCAATCATCAACTTGGAACTCTAGTTCCCTTCTCCTTACATACGCGTAAGACTTCTGGCGACTCTGAGCTGTTTTAAGTCTATCTCTGATAAGTTGAACTTTCTCCATACATAATGGACTGAAGCTGACCCTATCAACGCTGCTTCACCTACTTCAAACCAGCCCACAAGAGATCTACATCTACGCCCATACAATTCTTCATAAGGGGCCATTTGAATGCTGGATTAGTAACTATTGTTGTAGGCAAACTCAATAAGACAAAGGTGATCATCCCAACTACCCTCGAAGTCGATCACACAAGCTCTTAACATGTCCTCTAAGGTCTAAATGGTACACTCTACCTGACCATCCATTTGTGGATGAAATGTTGTGCTAAGGTTAACCTGAGTACCAAGACCCTTCTGAAATGACTTCCAGAAATGAGCGGTAAACTAAAGACCTCTATCTAAGATGATAGACAAAGGAACCCCATGCAACCTCACTATATTTATGTAAAGCTTGGCGTAATCCTCCGCCGAATCTGTAGTCTTGACCCCCAAAAAGCGAGAAAACTATTTAACTCTATCAACAATCACCCACATGGAGTCATGATGTCTGCGAGTACGAGGTAAACCTGTGATGAAGTCCATGTTGATCACTTCCCACTTCCAAGTAGGAATGTCAATCTCTTGAGTCATACCTCGTGGTTTCTGATGTTCTACCCTGACTTGCTGGCAATTGGGGCACTTAGCCATAAAATCTGCTATATCTCTTTTTATACCATTCTACCAATAGACTTCCCGCAGATCGCGGTACAGCTTAGTGGCACCTGGATGAATAGAATATCTAGAGTTATGGACCTCTGCAAGATATGTTGTCTCAATTCACCCACATTAGGAACACATAATCGACCCTAGTAGTGAAGCACACCATCTCCCCCTTGGGAGAAAACCTCAACTCTCTATTGGTGGACTACACCCTTGAGTTCAAGTAATATCGGATCATTGCCTTGCTTTTCCTTAACTTCCACTACCAAAGAAGATTATGCCCCATTATGAACCGTTACACCACCATCTGATATGCTCATAAGACGAACTCCTAGGCGAGCAAGTCTGTGAACATCCTTTGCTAGCTCTTTTCTTTCTTCCTCAACATGTGCTACACTACCCATAGATAGTCTGCTAAGGGCATCTGCTACTACATTTGCCTTACCAGGATGGTAATTCACACTCATGTTATAATCCTTGAGAAACTCAAGACATCTTCTATGGTAAAAATTCAACTCTTTCTAGGTGAACACATACTGAAGGTTCTTATGGTCTGCGAAAAGATCTACATGAACACCATACAAGTAGTGCCTCCAAATCTTGAGTGCAAACACCACCGCTGCAAGGTCGAGGCCATGAGTTGGATAATTCTTCTCATGCACCTTAAGCTATCTCGAAGAATAAGCTATAACCTTACCTCGATACATCAACACACAACCTACGCCGACTATGGATGCATCACAATAAATGACATAACCGTCTGAACCCTCTGGTAGAGTAAAAAAAGGAGTTGTAGTCAACCTAGTTTTCAATTCTGCGAAGCATTTTTCACAATCATCTGACCACTGAAACTTGACCATCTTCTGAGTCAACCTAGTCAATGGTGAGGCTATAGATGAAAATCCTTCCACGAACATTCTGTAATAACCCACTAGACCTAAGAAACTTCTAATATCTGTAGCAGAGGTAGATCTAGGCCATTGTTTCACTGCTTCTATCTTCTGGGAATCTACTCGAATTCCTTCCCTAGACACAATATGCCCAAGGAAAGCAACTGATTGTAACCAAAACTCGCACTTGTTAAATTTTGCATATAACTGGCGATTTTTAAGAGTTTGCAAAACAACCCCCAAATGACTCGCATGTTCTTCCTCATTCCTAGAGTAAATGAGGATATCATCAATAAATACGATAACGAACAAGTCCAAGTACTGATTGAACACTCTGTTCATCAAATCCATGAAAGTTGCAGGAGCATTGGTTAGTCCAAATGACATGACTACAAATTCATAATGACCATACCGAGTTTTGAAGGTTGTCTTCAAAATGTCACTATCTCTGACTTTAAGTTGATGATAACCCGATCTGAGGTTTATCTTTAAGAAATGACTAGCACCTTGAAGTTGGTCAAACAATTCATCAATCCTGGGGATAGGGTATTTATTCTTGATTGTGACCTTGTTCAACTGCCTATAGTCAATGCACATTCTGAGAGAACCATCTTTCTTCTTTACGAACAACACTGGTGCACCCCATGGAAAAATACTAGGTCTGATGAAGCCTTTATCTAGAAGGTCTTTCAACTGCTCTTTAAATTCCTTAAGCTCAGCTGGAGCCGTTATGTAAGGAGGAATAGAGATATGCTGGGTATCGGGAAAGAGATCAATTCCAAAGTCGATTTCCCTATCGGGAGGGACTCCGGGAAGATATTCTGGAAACATTTATGGAAACTCATTAACCACTAGAACTGACTCAAGGGTTGGGGTTTCGGAGCTTGAGTCCTTAACCCGAACTAGATGATAAAGATAACCCTTAAAGATTATCTTTCTGGCCTTAATGTAAGAAATGAATCGACCCATAGGCGCTAAGCTACTACCTGGAAACTGAAAACGAACAATCCTAGTTCTACAATCGACTGAGGCATAACAGGCTTGTAACCAATCCATACCTAGAATGACATCGAAGTTTATCATTTCTAACTCTACAAAATCTGTTGAGGTGGCTTTCTGAGAGACTGTGATAGGAAAATTTCTATATACCCGTCTAGCTATAATTGGGTCACCGACTAGAGTAGAGACTGAGAAAGGTTCTACGAGAATTTTTGGACTAACACTGAATTGGATTGTTATAAGGAGTTACAAAAGAAAAAGTAGCCCCTATATCTAATAAAGCATAAATATCGAGATCAAAGACTCGTAACGTACCACTGACTACATTAGGAGAATCTTCCTGATCCTGGAGAGCCTAAAGAGCATAGAGCTTGTTTTGGCGTTGTCCGCCACCTGTACCAGAAGAGTTACCCTGCTGAGTTGGGCGATCTATTGGTGCTACTGTAGTTGTAGACTGGGCTCGATTAGCATTGCCTCCTAGACCCTGTTTAGAAGGACAATCCCTCAACCTGTGACCAGACTGACCACACCCAAAACATCTTTCTTTTCCTACAAGACACCTGTCTGGATGGTCTTACCATACTTAGGGCATGTTGGGTAGGTTTTGGTGCCTGAAATACTACCTTGAGACTTAGAGCCTGTTACTCCACCGTTCTGATTAT
This sequence comes from Solanum stenotomum, assembly GCF_019186545.1. Classification (NCBI taxonomy): domain Eukaryota; kingdom Viridiplantae; phylum Streptophyta; class Magnoliopsida; order Solanales; family Solanaceae; genus Solanum; species Solanum stenotomum. Next base: position 32,621,466 of record NC_064292.1, read on the forward strand.
TTCGAAACTTAAAGGATGGGACACTGGCTGAGGAAGGTGCTGGAGTCGAAGACTTTTGCTGAAACTATGAGCGATTTCCACCACCTCATTTCTATTGAGAATAGTCATAGTTGTCTGTCCTAGCTTTCTAGCTCTCCTTAGTATGTTCCTTATGCTTATCACCCTCAACCTGCTGAGCATGAGTCATGAGCTTAGAGATATTCATATTTTCAAGTAACATGGCATTTCTACACTCTATTTTCACCAAGTCTAACACTCCACATAGAAACTTATTCATCTGAGCCCTGGAATCAGAAACCATGTGGGGAGCATACCTGGAGAGTTGGTTAAACGTGAGCCCATACTCTTGGACCGTCATTTTACCCTGCCTTAAGTTCATAAATTTCTAGGCCCTTGCTTCTCTCAACTCTATGGGGAAAAACCTGTCCAGAAAGGTTTCGCTGAAACAATCGCAAGTAATAGGAGTTGCATCTGTACCCCTGTTCTCCTTCCATTGTATACCAGATATGAGCTACATCATTCAGTTGATACGATGATAACTCAACCCGATCGTTCCAAGTTACATGCATCACTTCAATGATCTTCTTGACTTCATCAATTAAGTTTTGTGGATATTCTCCAACTTGCGATACTAAGAACTCTGGCGGGTTCATCCTAACAATGTCTCGCACTCTAGCTGCAGCAGACCCAACATTGGCATTTGCCTGAACTGGAACCCGCTGATTGTTCTTGTTAGTCACACTCTGAGCTAATATCTGAATGACGTTCCTGATTTTTGCATTCGAGACTTCTTGATAAGGGACTGGAGGAGCTGCGTTTGCGTTCCTGGCATTCGCATTTCTTGTGTTAGCTCTACAGGGAGGCATGATCATACTAAAATGTAGAACGTCGAGTTAGAATAGAATTAGATCATACCTTACGCACGATAAGAGTAACAAGAAAATGAAGATTCTTCCTAAAGCACTTTGTAGCCTCCTTCTCATTAGATGTGGTGCACTTCACACACATGAAAAGGACTCTACTTAGTGCAACTTTTCAGATATCCTAGGACTCTTAAACCTAGTGCTCTAATACAAAGTTTGTCATGCCCCGAGCTACCCCCGAGACACGGACACGGGACCTAGGATCACAAGTGATCCCAAGCTAGCCCTGCTAGCATGACATGAGCATACTAAGGATAATAATAACTGATGCGGAAGCTAAATCATAAATAAAACTAATATGATGGGGAAAACCCATATACTATAATTGAGATAAATAAAAACTGATGAGTTTAATACAAAGAAGATATTAACTCAATACTAAACTGAATCTAACCATGTCTGAATATAAACTCTAACTGACTAGAAATGCTGGGACAAGCCCCAACTAAGTCTAGCAAAACTGAACTAAAGGACTGGAAATACTAAAAGGAAAGTCATGACTATTGTCCTCGGAGAATGAGGACTCACCACTGATTCTGCAGAACTGGAGATTGGGAACTGATCTAAGCGTGATCTGGATGCTGAGAACCTGAAACTACATCACGAGAAGATGTAGCAAATAGTATGCGTCAGAACTTGAAAGGTACTGAGCATGCAGGATAGAATAAAGCTGAAATAACATACAACTAAACAAAGCAAATAAGCAATGATATAATCTAAACATGATATAGATACTGAATACTGAGCTAACTAAATGCAATGACCAATTTATAACATGTTGAGACTGAATACTGAATATACTGATACATAGTCAATGCAATAGAATCTAACCAAACTGTGGGAGCTACTAATAACCGATAATAAAACCACATGAGCTAAATGTGGATTATGATGTATACGCCCCATCGAGAGGACCCAATACACCCGACCAAAGGTGTAGAGGCATGCTGTCATGAACATTAAAATGATGCCCACATAGGGGACTTACAACCTACGTGGCTTGTAGTTTTGGGACTGTTTGGGTACGCTGAACCCTAGTCCAACTTGGTATTATTCTACTCCCAATGTATTGAGTAATTTTCACATTATGACTGAATTTATGTAAGTTACTGGATAGCTCAAACTGAGCATGCAAACTGAGGATGCAACAATTAAATTGATATTGATGCATTAATAACTAAGCCATGTATAACTCAATAACTGAAATATGTGACCTAGCATGTGTAATTCAAGAACTAAAGAAATACATAGCTAGGGTTCTGGAATTCATGCAATAAACTGAATATTAACTTACTAATCTGATTTGGATCATTCTAACAGCTAAGAACCCAACAATTGTAACATTCAAGAAACCCTAGGTCTAGTCATAATAAGGGAATCAAGAAAACTGACTGCAAACTAGGGACCTAATGGGTGAAAGGAACCCACTAGTGAAATCCCACATACCTGGTGACAAATTCCATGGAGAAATCTTTCGATTTCGGGACTGGAACTGGAGGAAACTTGCTGCATTCTTGAACTTTGGGTTGGTCACCTCTTTCTCTCCTTTTGCTTCTAATTTTCTAGTTTTGTTTGTAGATCTGACTTGGGTAAGTTCTAGTTATGTTTCTAGGCTTAAACTGAGTAAAACCATGAAATTTAGGATTAAAACGACATAGTTTAGGTGTCCAACGAATAAGGAAAAGACCGAAATAACCCTGACTTAAACTGCAGACGGACTGACCACGGCCACCTTCATGGACAGTGAAAGGGACCACGAACCGTGAAGTTGGTCATGGTCTGGACTTGGTGACTACTAACTGAGGGTCTGAGTCCACGATTACTACCACAGCCCATGTAAAGGACCACGGACCGTGAAAGTGGTTGTGGTCTGCACTTGGGTTGTGGTCTGGAGGGACTGGCTAGGGGGCTTACTAGTAAGGCTCCACGGACTCCCCCATGGGCTGCGTAAAGGACGACGGACCGTGAAGGTCCTCGTGGTCCTCACTTAGGCGTGACTATCTAAGGGGCTGGCTAAGGAGGTTCACTGCCTCGACTCTACGGGCACCACCACGGCTTATCATCAAGACCACAAATCGTGAAAGTGCTCGTGGTATGATGTCTGGGTCTGGTCACTTCCACGTCAAGACCACGGGAAGGTCTACGAACCGTGGACCCTATCACGGTCCGTGAACCCTGTCGTGGTTCACTGCTTCAAGTATATTTCTAAAAAAAAATTATAGGTTTGGTTTTCGAGGTGTTACACTAATGTTTCCATATGCATACATGTTCATGAAAACTTAATTTTGGTGTTATGATCTACCTTGAAGTGATTTTCCATGTTTATGTGAATTTTGATGAAATTACTCATGATGGGTTGTAAGTTTCTCTCATATTCTATTGATGCTAGCTTGAGTCTCATTCAAGGATGAATGTTCCCAAATGGAAGATATTGTAACACCTCGAAAATAGGAAAGTCAAGTTGGAAAGGAAAGTTGAAGAAAAGTTACTGAGCTAGTGTTCTATGAGCCCTACCTATGGAATTTAGGAGGTCATATAGACAGTAGAAAGTGAATTATAGAGCCAGATTTGAGTTTTGGATAATTCAATATCTAGAATTTGACCCACGACATGACACAGACCTTAGGAATTTTAAAGAGCCGTAGATGGTACTCGTAGAATGGATTCAGAGATTTGGTTAAAGACCTTAGTCCTACAAAAGGGTTTGACGGGTCGTAGTTTATTCTACGAGTCATAGGGTTGAAGCGTAGAACTGATCTTGAGTTAGTGAACTTTTGGACCAAACGTTGGGTTCTATGTACTGTAGGAAGTTAGACAGTCTGTAGAAGGGTGTCGTAAGAAGTTGGCCAATTTTTAGGCCCTAGTAATTTTACCTACGGTTGACCAGTACGGTCCGTAGGTCACAACCATAAGCCTATCTGACTATTATTTCTTAAGGGTAGTTGGGTCTTTTCCTATGAGTCTGATCTTATACTATGTCGTTTTGACCCTTATTTTAAATTCTATATCTACCCTTCCACCCTTTAAACTTCTCCAACTCGCTCATCCACTCAAACCCCCTGATCCTATCCACCTTTATCCCCTTGCACTCTCTCTCAAGTTCAAGAAGAAGAAGATGCTAGAGTTCCAAAATCAAGTCTCCACTTCACCATTGGTTTTGGACTTAGAATAGCAAGGTATGTGGGGTTTTATCAATAGGTTACATTAACCCATTAAACCCAAGGTTTCTCAATTCTCCAAAGTTCAATTCCAATCAAATTGATAAGGTTTTCATCAAATTCTTCATTAGTTCTAACTGTATTTATTCAATTGTTCAATTTTGATCTTATTGTGATTGTTTTGACTCAATTACATGCTTTCCAATTGTTTTTACATGAACCCATGCATTGATCATGATTTTTTACTATGAACCCTAAGAGACATGAATTGATGAAGGAATTATGAATCTATGAATGATGTTTTCATGAAGTTATGCATGATTTATGAAAAAGGAATGATATATGATTTAGTTTGCTTCAAGACGAGTATCAATGAGGTTGTGATAGGTTTTCTCAAATTAAAAAATCATGAATGGTGAAAGATTTTCTCACACATGATTTAAGGAGCTACTCTAGGATGTTTTGAGCTTGGATTAGTACCTTAATTGTGCTTTTCCATATATGATGATATGCTTATGCTTATAACTATTTCGTTGGGATTTTACTTAGCACCGAGAAAAAATTGAGATGGAGGATCTCCTATTAGTAGAGGTCAGGTTTCTAGTAGCAATCTTTTTGTCCCTAACTACATGGCCCCGTAAGTTTTTCTTATGTTACATAACTAGTGGATCCACTTATGCTCGAAGTTAAGGTCCTTGCCTTGGCAAGCAAAGACAACTCTTTTTGGTATGGGAGCAAGACATCGGAATCCACGTTATAGCTCACGTGGTCTATGTCGGTTAATAGTAAATATTCCACAGAATAAATAAAGTTGTTCTGAAATGTTTAATAAAGTTTTTCTCATGATTTTAAGATGCACTGACCATGTTGATGATTTATGATGTCTCATTAAAAGTTGTACCATGTTTAGCTTGGTCATGCAAATCATGTTTTGATTATGTCCTCTTATAATCATATTTCATGTTTCTATGCATATTTATCATACTTAGTGCATTCCATGTACTAATGCATACTTGTACCCACATTGTTTCACTAATATAGGGTGTGACGCTTCTTGTCCTCCCGCTCATGGCTAGTTGATTGTCTTTAGAATTTGAAAACTTGGTGAGTCCTCATATTCCGAGGACCCTGTCACATTTATTGCTTTCACATGAATATATTTTTTCAGATGTTGTACGTGGTGTACAGGTTACGTCCCGGACAGTTCTTTTGATGTACAAGATTGTTTGTCAAGACTATAATAGATTTCCGCTTAAATATCAAACTCTTTTATTCGTATGAGATTTCCTACCTTTGTCTATTATATTGTGTATGTATGTCAAGTGACTTATGTAGGGCCTCTGGGGTCTTAAATACCATGTCACATCTAGGGTGTACTTTGGGGTGTGACACTCTTGCATTCTAAGATATTAAATAATTACTAACTTTTAATTCAGAAATTGATTTGGTCTACTTCGTTCACTTTTTTATACTTATTTTTGAGCTTTCCCCAAATAATTTTTTTTGCTATATCACATGCAATGATTTTCAGCGAAAATTGAATCTACAATTGAAATTTGAATTACAATTTTGGCTTTGTAGTTTTTGTAGTTCTCCTTTCTAAGAGAACTTTTATTCGAGTGGGATTAGAATTTTCAAGGTCACTACAAAGAACTGGCCAAAAAAATGAGGGCTACAAGTGACATATTCGTCGGATTTAGATATTCACTTTTATCAAACTAATGATCAATGTGGCTAAAATCGACTGAGGTTCATTTTTAAATTTATTTTCACTAGATCAAAAGTTTTAATTATAACCAGACCTGAAAAAATAAAATCGATGGATAGGAATAATTTATTAAATAATTTAATATTTTTTTAAAATTCAAGGAAACTTACCCTGTCCATCAGTTTGTTCTTCATATCCAAGAAATTCAATGAACTAATAAAATCACCTGGGTCCATTTTCTGAATTTTGCATTTGGTATTTACCCATAAATTCAATGAACTAATCGACCATGTCAGTCTGTTTGCTAAAAAAGAACTCAAATGTAGAGACCTGCTATTTCACCATTCCCTTGGCCAAAATAAAATACAATTCAATGTACCGCTATAAAGCAAAACTAATCGCTGCCACTAATTTTAAATGGGCTACAACATCAACAACAGACTAATTATTGATTAAAAACATCGGATTAATAGAAGTATAAAAGATACACCAAAAGAATCTACAAAGTCTACCAAAGTTTTAAAACCTCAAATATATACATGTTTTCAATTGTCTTCAAAATTCAACTAGAATCCTAAAGGTTATGGTCACTTCCAATCAGGCTATTTACCTACACCTTAAGTGCCTCGACGATACTGCACATGCTTTTATTCTGAAAAATCTATCTTGCCTCGACATTTGCCAAGGCACATATAAATTATTTGATCTAAAGCAACAAAGCATTGCTTTGAACACCATCAACCACCTTCGTCTAACTTGAAGTACCAACATCTTTTAGTCCTCACCGGATGCATTGCACTAAGTTCCTAGAGCCTAGACTGTGCAAAGAGAATATAGAAGGAATTTGGTTAGTAATATTACTTATCAATTTCGTAGCTATGTTTCCTTGGATATCTGCACCCCCAATGTACAACGAGCCACCTTTTCCTTTCCTCATGTCCTTCATATGTTTAATACTGAAATAGGAAGATGAAATGAACTGGAAGAACTTACTTTATTGATATTCAAGTTGATTAAATAAATAAAGGAACACTACAACTGAAAAAGAAAATGGACTACTAAAGGTCTTCAAAAATGCCTAGAAAATAGGAACAAATATAACTGTTACTAGGATAATGACAAAAAGAGAAAAAAAAACTAGTCTCCTAACAATCAACTAAAGTATCCGACACACTCCAATCAGATCTTGAGACACGTAACAACATCTCCTCCTAGATTAGGAGCTGCAAACTCCCAATTTTTCTCTAAGAAATTCGAAGCTGCTAACATGAAATGACTTGGTAAAAATGTCACCACTTGATTCTCTTATTTTCTATAGAGTAAAATCACTTCACCATTTTCTTTTACACTTCCCTCAAGAATTAAAACCGGAACCTGTAATGCTTGGTCCTTCTATGAAACATAAGATCTTTGGATGTGGCTATGGCAGCTTGATTATCCACAATGATCTTAGTGCTTTCTTCTTGCTCCATCTGCAAATTGATCAAAATTATCCTAAGCCATAATGCTTGATTAACCGTTGTTGTTGTTGCGATGAATTCTGCTTCAGCTATTATGTAGGCTACTATTTCTTGTTTCTTTGAGAACCATGAGGAACAACCTAATCTAAAAGTTAAGAAATAACCAAAATTACTTTTCATATCACCAGTTAACCCACCCCAATCATTATCAGAATATCAACAAAGTTTGAAATTCTGACTTTTTCTCAATTTAATGCCATAGGTTAGAGTTTCTTTAAGAAACCTAACCACTCTTTTGACAGCCATCATATGCAACTCACTTACAAAATTTAAAAACATGGATAAACCCCTCAATGGAAACAAGATGTCAGGCCTTGTTGTTGTGAGATACATCAAACATCTAGTTAAGCTTTGATATTCTCTTTTATCAACTAGTTAGGCTCCATCATCCCTTTTCAGCTTTTCTTTTTGATTCATTGAAGTACACACACTCTTGCATTCTTCCATTCTAATTTTTTTGGAATCTCCTTTGTATATTTCTTTTGACAAACATAGACTTCATTCTGAATTTGCGTGATCCCCATTACCAGAAAATAAGTCATCTCACCAAGATCAATCATCTCAAAGACTTTGATCATCTCCTCCTTGAATTCTTCCATCAGCACAACATTATTTCCTGTCACAAGTAAATCTTCGACATACAAAGAAATAATAATAGTGTTAGAACCAACTTTATTGACATAAAGAGTTGGTTTTCTTAAGCTTTTTCAAAGCCAATGTTTAGCAAATGGTTATTCATTCGGCCGTACCAAGCTTTAAGAGCTTGGTTTAGTCCTATAGAGTTTTCTTTAATAGATAAAACATATCTCCATGTCCTGGCACGCTGAACCTTTTGGGTTGTTCAACATAAATTTCTTCATGTAGTAGACCATTCAAGAAGTCATACTTCACATCCATTGGAAAAATATTCCAATTTTTCTGTGCCGCATTAGCCAAAAGCATCCGAATTGTATCCAATTTGGCTACTAGGGAAAAAACATCAGAAAAATTTACTCCCCAAACTTGTGCATAGCCTTGCACCACCAATCTATGTGCTTGTTTAGTGAACCATATGAATTTAACTTTGTTCAAAAAATCCATGTAACACCAATCACTTTTCTATCTTGGTGTGTTTCCACGAGCTTCCAAGTTTGGTTCTTTTCTATCATGGCTAGCTCCTTCTTCATTGCATTTGTCATTTTTCTCTTTCTCATATCCTGCAGGTTCAAAAACACCAACATTGCATCTCTGATAAATATAAGAGAGTGACCTTATTTCCCTAATAGGCTGATCATCCACCAATTTATCATTATAAAGCTATGAATTATTGTTCATAACTCGAGACTTCCTACTCCAGTCCCATTGCTAATATTCAAGGAATTTAACATATATATTTACCATAATCTTGCATGATTGAGGTTGGAAGATCCTTTAAGCTTAAGAAAAGAAGTTATAGCTAAGGGAGTCCACTAGTCAGTTTGGTTCAATTTTATTTATTATCGGTTCACTTTATCCATTTTATATTTTTAAATATGTTAAACTAATAAGATATTCTTTAACGGTTTTTAGTCATTAATGGTTCAATTCAAAGTTTACCCAATAAGAAAATGCTCATAAAATAAATATATGACTTCTCACTTATTTAACAATTCGGCGCGATATAGTGAACCAAGCAATTAGTTGTAAATGCTTTGAAATAGTGAAATAAGAACTATATTGATAAAATTCATCAATAAGAGTAGATGTAGTACGAAGGCTACAATTACATGTGATAGCCAAAATATAATATGGAATTTCTTATGTGAAATAAACGTACTGTGAAGTGTGAAGTGTGTAGACCATAGTGTATTACACTACTGATATAATATCTAGTTATGTTAAATTATTAATATTTAATATTTATTAAGGGCAAAGTAGTGAATTACTATTATCTTAATGGGTTATCAATTTACCTGATAACCTAATACTAAAAATCGTTATCAAACTAATAACCCAATATTTTTATTATAAACTATTAAAGTTTATTAACCCAATTACATTTTTTTCAGTTTGGTTTATTGGTAGGTTCAGTTTTTGAACACCCCCGGCTATAGCTAATGAAGATTCCCAAATTTGTCTTCTTATCTAACTTCTCTCTCTTATCTTGTGGAACATAAGAAAAACATAGACATCCAAATATCTTGAGGTTTTTCAACCTAGGTTTGACACCTTACCATGCCTCGAATGGAGTTTTTCCTTCCACTCCCCTCATAGATAGTCTATTCAGCAAGAAAACAATAGTGTTTGCAACTTCAGCCTAAATCTTCTTTGGTAGATTCTTCTCATGTAACAAGCATCTCTACATCTCCATGATGTTCTATTTTATCTCACTCACTCCATTTTGATGTGGAGAATAAGGAACAGTAAGTTGGTGCTCAATTCCATCTTCTTCACAAAAGGAATTGAACATATCTGAGGCATATCCAGTTCCATTATCTTACCTAATGACCTGAATCTTGTAGCCACTCTGACTTTCTATCCAAGCTTTGAACTTCATTAAATGTCATGCCCCTGGCCTAGACCCTAGACGTGGTCGGCACTAGAGAACCATAGTTGGTCCCTAAGCAAACCCTTGGTCTGGCTGACTACTTAACGAAAGATTGACTCAAGAATTTAAAGGCATAAAACAAAAGTAAATCATTAAAATTGTAAAATGCTCAACTCATATTGTCTGGAAAAAATACTCAATGCAATAATTTTAGTTTGCTAAACATCTTAAAGGAAAAGAGAGTACTGAGAGACTTAACTATATTTATCTATCTATCTATCTATGAAACCTCTATAGTTCAACGTCGATGTCGGGACAAGACTCGCGACACCCTAAAATGACTAATCTAAAAAAATGAGTACTCTGGAATGCAAGGAGGCTCACCAAAAGGTAATTGAAGTTCAAAGTAATCTCAATGAAGAGCCTTTGATGATCTTGGACACCTGTATCTGCTTCATAAAAATATACAAGTCTAATGACATCACTACATTGAATGTACAAGTATGTAATATAGTCGAAGCGAAACAAGTGGAAGAAATTACTGCAATAGATAAATATATACTCAAGCTCATGGTAACCAAAATAAAGGAACTAAATCATTTAAAATTTTAGAAGTACTTACTCATCTCTAAAACTAAACATAATAAGTGATACAATAAAAATAAGCTTTAACTCTACTAGGGAGATTCTCTAACCGACAACTATCACTATGAGAAATGTGATCATATAGTTTCTCGCCCACGCTGCCCGAACTATCCTATACCGTGTCGAGGTGTGGAACCTTTCAACTAGGTGGATCCACTAATCAATAAGGATTCATGAAAAAAGTATGATCATTTACCCATGTTGACATACATGGTTTCTCAGGATGTTGAGTTGTCTGAACTCATCCCTATGTCGGTGCTCAATATTACTCCCAACAATATACTTATGGTCAAATGTATAAAACAGAGTATTTCTCTGTTTTGAGGTAATTACTCAAAATAACCTCTTACAAGAGGTAATTGCTATGAAATATCTCTGTACTCATAAACTCTTTTTAGAAATCAAAGTTTCTCTTTTTTCAATGTAAAAATGATACATTTGGGAATTGTAACACCTGGTAAAACTAGTAAGACCAAGCCAGAGCCTAACGGAAGCTAGTAGGTGAAACTAGAGCCTTACGTGTGAGTTGTTAAGTTTGATGTGGGGTTTAAGTGTATAAAATGGTTTCCCGAGCTTAGGTTGAGGGGTTTAGGGGTTAAACATCAAGGTACGACCCCCCAAGGACCAACCAAAGGGTTCTTGAGGAGGACCCTAAAGCCTAACCCGCAAAGCTCCCCAAATCTGCCCAAGCTGCCAAATTAGGGCTACCTACGGATGGCACCTACGGCATGTAGGTGGACCCACTCCCCGTAGGTGGGGTTCGTGGGTCAGGCCCCAAGATGACAAGCTGCAGCCACCATCCACGGACCTGCAGGACGGAGAGTCAATGTATCCACGGTTCGTAGGTCTAGGGGCGTGGATGGCACTTGTGTTGTTGCCTCATTCATGGCCTAGGTAGGGGTCTTTGGGTAAATTCTTTTTAACTAGTTTCCATTAAGGGTCATTTAGTATGGATTTATTTCACCTATATAAAGTATTTTATGTCATTAAAACACCTTTTAATTCATTATATCTCAAGACCCCAAATCAAAACCCATATACCCTCCTCTCCAAAAATCTTCTCCCTAGAGCTCTATTGAAGACAAAGAAAGAGATCAACTAGGGCTTGAAGAAGGGGGTTTTTTCATACGAATTTGATTGGATTCTACACCTAAGGTATGGTAGTTGTCATCCTTGGGTAGCTATCACCCAACGAGCCCCTTCAAAAGCTTTTATCTCAAATCAAGAATTCCCCAAAAAGCTAGGGTTTCAACTCAACCCCATGGATTCCATTAAAAGTTGCTTTTAAAGACTAATTTATGTTTGTTTATGAATGTATTAATGATTTTATATGATTTTAACATGAATTACTCAAGAATCCATGAGTTTTCCCAATCCTAGCTATGATTCTTCTTTATACTATCAATGTTGTTTAAAGTTGATCCAATTGATTGGATGTGAGTTGATTATGATGTAATTACATGATTTAACTATTATTCTACATGTATTCTTGATTAACCTAGGATTCTAGGGTGAAATTGATATAGCCTAGGGTTAGGCTGGGCACCGGAACGGGTTGTACCGGTACCATTCCGGTCCGTTCCGGTACCATTTCGGTCCGTTCCGGTACCATTCTGGTCCGTTCCGGTCCGGTAGTATTCGGGACGGGATGGGATACATTGAACCGGTACACGGAACGGAACGGTACCATGATTTGGTACCGGTATACCGGTACCGGTTCATCCCGGTTCATTCCGGTTCCGTTCCGGTCCAGTCCGGTACCGGTCCGGTCCCGGTAAATCATTTTTAATTAAAATAAAAAATAATATTTTTGTCATTATTTACTTTTATTAGCATTTCTTTTTTGTTTATTTAATTTTTTTAAATTACAAACTTAAGTTATTTAACTTACAAGTTATAAGTATAACTTAATAACTTATAAACTTCAAAAGATTCAAATCTTTAAAACTTATAACATAACTACATAAGCTCAAAAACTAAAAAAAAAACTTTATTAAACTTAACTTACAACTTATATATGTAAAAATTAAAAAAAAAAATCTTTAAAATAAACTTAAGTAAAATTATTATAAATTTTAAAACTTAAATACTATAAACTAATATAACTTAGAAAAATAAAAAAAACATTGGAATTTTCGTAATTTAAAATTACTCAAAAAAATAATTATTTTTTGAAATAGCTATATGTGCCATCCCGTTTATCCCGTTCCGTTCCGTTCCGATCCATTCCGGTCCGTCCCGGTTCTATCCCGGTATATAGTGGGACGGGACGGAACTGAGCCTCCATCCCGGTAATTCCGGTCCGGTTCATCCCGGTACCGGTCAACAACCCGGTCAAACCGTCCCGTTCCGGTCCGGTACCGGTTCGTTCCGGTCCGGTGGTCCCATTCCGGTCCGGTGCCCAGTCTTAGCCTAGGGTTATGTCAAGAAAGAGGCAAATTGAGGGTTTAAATGTGACCTTCTAAGATTGATGAACTTCTTAATGAATTGCCCTAGATTAGATCACCTAGACATGAATTGATTTTGAGTAAAACTTGTAGACATGAATGAATTTGATTAGGGCTTATATGATGGATCATGGTTGAGTAGTATTGAGATTGACTCTATATGATACTAAATGGCTATAATTGATCAATAATAAAGCATATGGTTAGTTTACCTTGAGAATTAGGTTTACATAATGACCATGTGAGGTAATGCTTGAGAGTAAACCTTGTAATATGAAAATGACTTCTAGGGCCTTAAGAGTAATAGCTAATATGAATGAGCTATGAATGTTGAGACTTTAAGAAGAAAGCTATTATGCATGTTGAATTGTATATGGTCTATTGTGGAAGGACTTTACCCACATGACCTACAATATGAGTATATAAACTTGTACATGTAATGAATGTACTACTTGAATTACGATTATATCAATGTCTATTATAATGAATGTTAGATGTGTTGATTTATAAGGTCTATGATCCTTGAATGCAATACATGTGAAATATGCATGATTGTGATATTATGTACATGCTTATGAACACTTTGAGAGGGAAGTGTCTATGATGATAATGTTGTTGTTGTCATTGCAAGGACAATTACACCCACACACTCCATGCATAAACATGATTATAAGGTATCTATGGTGTCAATTGAAAGTATAGTTCTCATATGCACATTTACTCATTACTATGCATGAAATGTACATGACCATGATGATCCTATTGTGTTGATTGAAAGTCCATTCTCATGCAAACACATGATCATAATGTGAAAGTTTTCCTCACATATTAATGATGATTCTAAGGTTGAAAGTTCATTATCACCGATTTGAATCTATGAGCTATTTTATGAGTTGAGTTGAACGAAGGGTAAAATACTCCTTCAAACATGTAAATCCAATTCAATATTAAAACAAGTAATTTTGTGAAATAATGCTTAGCACCGAGTGGATATGGAAAGTGAGGTAGAGGCCCTCCCGTCAATTCAAATGGATGGGTCATCTAAATTATTCTCATGAGATGGAAGCTCCTCCGTCAATACAATAGGTCGGGTTTCTAGAAGGGATCTCCCTATCCCATAACTATGTACCCACATAGGTCTTTAGCTAGTGGATCCACCTAAAAGCTAATACATTTAGTTCTACCTTAGGCAAGTAGGACACCTTCTTTCGGTGTGGGGTTACACGACACCGGATTCCATGTAGCTCACATGGTCTCTGTCAATTAAGGCTATATTCCCTCCATGAACAAGAAAGTGGGTTATGTGCTATGCTTCCTTAAAAGGGATACTTAGTATGAGTGGTATTATGGGATTTCATTCATACATGGCACAAGTAGACCTTGAGAGTAGCCATGGTGTGTTTCTCTTATGTAAATGAACTATGAACTATGACTAATGACTCCTTAAGAAAACCTAGTTAGTGTGAGTGAGGGTATCAAACTTCATTCATACATGGCACAAGTAGACTTTGAGAGTAGACATGGTGTGGTTCCATTACATTATGATGATTTATGAATTAATGCATGTTTCATTTGGATTGTTGTTGTGATTGACTTTCCTTGACATGAGAATAAAAAATATGAATGTTTCCTTGTCTATGAGTATTAACTATGGATGAGACAAATGTATGATAAGTATGAGCATGGTGACCTAAAGGTGGTGCTTAGTGTAGATAGGGTTATGGGATTTTATCTATGCATGGCACAAGTACAACCTAAGGTCACTTATGTGATGGTTCTATTATGATGAGGTGATCTTGGTATTTGACTATGTATGTACACTATGCCTTATGAATGTTGATTTTTGCATTATGCCTATGATTGGAGACAATGTTTATGACTATGTTGTTGTACTTATGCTATGATGAACTATTTATGAGTTGTCTTATCAGTATGTTCTCCAACTATTTTCCAAGGAAGATGTTCAAATTGGCATATGCATGGTTTCCAACCAAAATGTCCTTTTAGCATGTTTTCAATGATTTTATGCATGGCTACCATACTTAGTGCATTTTTGTACTAACCCATATTTCTACATTTTCTATAAGTGTAGAGTTTGGTTCTTGAAGGTGGTCTTCTATTGATTCAAGCTTGGGATAGGTTATCCCCCTTGCTAGTTGGTGAGTCCTCAAGATTCGAGGATGAGTATATTTACTTAGTAGTTTCTTTTAGTATTTCATTTAAGAACTATTGTAAGGGTTGTGTCCCTAGTTTTAGACTTCGATTGTATTTAGATGGCTAAATGAGACAAAGGTCTAGTCTTCCACTCTCTTTTATGAATGACTTCGATTGTAAAGAAAAAATTTACTTCCGCATTATTCTATGAGTTTTTTGTTTATGATATGCTAAGGGTTTGTATGGGACCCCTTCGGGTTCAAGTACGTCATGTTATGTCTAGGGGGTACCTCTGGGTCGTGACAGGAATACTTAGTTCCCTTATACACTTTCTCAATCATGTATAAAACTCTTTTTAAAACTCATCTTTGCTTCAACAGAAAATTAGTTTAAGACCACTATTTGGTTAAAAAGGATTCTCAATAATAACTCAATAAATGCTCAATTATGACTCAACAATAGGGTTCATTTTGAAGAATAACCATGAAAAATCAACTCAAGAATCTCAATACAAGATATAGCAACTAAATAATCAAGAAATATAATTTAGAACCCATCAATGAAACTCATCTCAAGAATTATCAAACTACGGATGTAACCCTCGATTGTTCTTTATTAATAGAAAGTAGATGTAGGGCGTGAGGACGAACTCTATCCATCACTATGAGTAGCCTTATATACCTAGAAGAAAAATGTTCTTGAAGAAACTTGAAGGAAATTCTTAGAAGATGAACCCTAGCCTTAGTGTTTCTTGAATTTCTCGAGCATAGGAACTTAGGAGTGAATGAGATGATTTGATTATGAAAACTGATTTCTACAAGTTTAGGGTAATTTAGGTGATCCCCCTAAAGGATTTTAAGATAAAATACCCTTAACAATAAATAAAAGAGCTTGAAGTCAGAATTTAATTCTAGCGGATAGTGATGTCAGTATTCACTCTGTAACGCAAAGCCATCGCGGAGTTGCTGTCAAGTTAGAGTGTCTCTAGTAATTCAGTCATAAATTTTTACTCAAAACTCGAATTGAGGGTGGCGTTGGAAAGAGGACTCACGAGCCTTTAATTCGATAGGCTAGGGACTAACCAATTTATTATCTGCTCAGAGATATGATAGCTTGAAGTTGACTTAAGTATAATCTTATCTCAAAACTTAATTGATAAGGAATTTTTTAACTCAAGTTTGTGATAGGGGTTTCTTGTGACCTTAATTCATCTCCAAATTTATTCTCACACTAATGAATAGACCTTAACACCTAATTATAATTTAAGAATCATCCGATATGACCTTATATACTAATAAAAAATAGTTCGGGTCTTAACATAGATATTTTTGGGTGTTACAATATCTCCCCTTGGGATCATTCATAGTCGAATAGTGTGTAAACTGAGCATGGAAGAGAAAGAATTTACTATCACAATATCTCTTGACTTTTGAGCTTTCCTGCTAACATAGGTGGAACTAATTCATAATAAGAGTTTTGAAACTGGACTAAAGCACATAAATCATGAATGATATGAGTTTGAACATAGTCATGTTCCACTTGAAGCAGTTTGACACGAGGCAAGGATATCTGGCCATGAAGTAAGAATAGGACTAGTATGCCTTAAGTTAGAAACTAATAATTTCCAATATAAGAATATGCATGACATAATATTATTTTGCTAGGCATTGAGGATAAATCATGAATTTGCGAGAATGACCATACTATGAGACACGAGTGCTTTTATGAATAGGTTCAAATCATGAGGTTGATATTCATAATTTTATGAGTAAGATTTAGAGCAGGGCCAAAGTCTTTGCCCCTCATTATGGAAACTGAACATACATGTGAATCTGGAATGTATGAGCATAGGACATGTATGTAATTATGATATTAGAAACATCAATTAGATGTTGTAACGACTGAACTTGGAGGACTACGCAAGAGTTTGAATGGATTGGTATAACACTATGAATCTTTCTGAACACATCACTATCTAATTCTAAACACTTGACTTGGTTTCTCATCTTATCATCTCCCCCCTTAGGTTTGGAGCTAATACTTTAAAGCTATGAATCTATTCCATCTTCTCTAAACTAGTCTACATTCGCTTTACTCTAATACTAAGGAAATGCTAATCTCATGGCTATTAGACTCTTCATAGGTGATGGTTCCTTGATGTAACGAACAACTCTTTTGGCTGATGCATTCCATTGGGACAATGCATGAACCTTGATAAAAACACTTACAAAATACAATATATCGGGTCTTGTTTTTGTGAGATATATTAAACACCCAATGAAACTTTCGAAGATTTTCTCTTCCGCCTTTTCGTTTCCATCATCTCTACTTAGTTTATATTTTTGGTTCATGGGAGTACTAATCTCTTTGCAATTTCCCGTATTAAATTTCTTGAGAATTTCCTTTGTGTAGTTTTTCTGGCAAACGAAAAACTCATATTTTCCTTGTGTAATCTCCATTTCAATGAAATATGTCATAAGACCAAGATTAGACACTTCAAAAGCTTGCATCATATCTTTCTTGAACTCATCGATTAGCTTGTCACTGCTCCTATAATCAAAAGGTCATCCACATAGAGAGAAACAATAAAAATCTCACTACTATTGTGTTTAACATACAATGAGAATCCTGAAAAACTCATTTCAAAATCGAGGTCAAGAAAATAATCATATATTCGACTATACCAAGATCTTGGTGCCTGTTTTAAGCCATAATAGATTTATGTATTTGATAGACTTTATCTTCCTTTACATCTACAAAAACCCTTTTGTGTTACTCAACATAAGTTTCTTTTTCAAGAAATCCATTAAGAAATACTAATTTGACATCCATCTGATGCACTCTCCAGCCATATTGTGCAGAAACAGTTATAAGCAATTTGATTGCGTCAAGTCTAGAAACTGGAGAAAAAGTGTTAGAATAATAAAAAATCTGCGCATAACCCTTAACGAAAAGCCTTGCTTTATGCTTGTTTATTGAACCATCATCATTTAGCTTTTTCGGAACACCCAATTTTCCACAATTACCTTTCTACCTTGAGGTTTGTCAGCAAGCTGCCACGTATTATTTTTTCGATCATAAACATCTCCTCCTCCATTGCATTTCTCCATTTGGGGTCTTTGAGAGTATCTTTATGGTTAGCAGGTTCACGAATAACATCATTGCATCTCTCGTATATATTAGAGATAATCGAGTTCCCCTAACAGGTGGATCATCTTTCCTTTCATTTAACCACGAGCTTGTTTTCTAGACAGAATTCCTCGAGTCATCCCAATCCCATTCTTCATTCTCCATGAAATGGAAATCTCTGTTGATAACTATGTTCTTACCTTGAGGTTGAAAGATTTTGTACACCTTTGAAACATAACTATATCTAATAAAAAAGGTCAGGGAACTCTTCTAGTCAAGTTTATCCCTTTGACCTGAGGAACACAAGTAAAACAAAGACAACCAAACACTTTAAGAAAATGCAGCAGAGGCTTGTACCTATACCATGCTTCAAAATGATTTTGATCTTTCACAACTTTTGAGGGAAATCAATTTCGTAAAAACACAACCGTAATTGTTGCATCTACCCAAAACAACTTTTGCAAATTCTTTTTGTGCAACATACATATTTACATCTCCATAATAAATTTGTTTCTTCTCTCACTAACTCCATTTTGTTCTGGAGTATAAGGAGCAGTAAGTTGACGTTCTATCCCTACTTCCTCACAAAATATACCAAACTGATGAGAAGGTTCTCCTTGCCATTTTTGGATCGTAAACTCTAAATTTTACAGCTACTTTCCTTTTCCACCATTGCTTTGAACTTCTAGAAAATGCCTTTGACCTGTGATTTAAATTTTAGAAAATAAATCTAGCACATTTGGGTCAAATCAACAATAAAAACAATGTAGTAAAGACTACCTTTAAGAGAAGGAGTCCTTAGGGGTCCTCCAATATCAATGTGAACTAGTTACAACTTTATTGTTGCTCTCCAAGTTTCCTTTGAGAATGAAAGCCCGCTTTGCTTTCCAAATTGACAAGCCTAGCAATTTTTAGATATTGCTCCCAGTTTAGAAAGGTTCTTGGCTATCACCAATTCTTGCATTTTGAGAAGCCTTTGATAATAATTGTCTGAGTCTCTTATGACATAACTCAGAAGCATTTGATCTCGCCGAATACACCACATGTTCTTCCTCCAATGAATTTAATAAGAAACTTCTGCCTCTCATTTTGACTTTAAACAAGTCATTTCCTGAGGCTTCCTTGATCAAGCACTGTTTATCTTCGAAATACAATTTGAAACCTTTTTCTAAAAATTGACCTAACACTTAACAACTTCTGGTCTAAATATGGTACATAAAGAACGTCAGAAACTGCTTTAGTACCTAATTGTGTTTCAATTGTAATGGTTCCCATTCCTTTTTCCAGAATATAACTGCCATGACCTATTCTGACTTTTGTAACTCCAGTAGGCTTCAAGTCTTTAAAGTGTTCTTTTTCATGATTCATATGGTTTTTGCACCGCTATTTCTTCAATCAAGCCTCAATTGAAACATTGCTTGCAAAATACGATGCCACAAAGAGTTGATCCTCTTCATGTTTATCAACAATGTGGTGTCTGCATCATGCTGCTGAAATTTATTCTTGCAGATAATTGCTTCATGCCCGAGTTGGTTGCACTTTCTGCACTTAGCATCCGACCTTTTCCAACCCTTACATGACGTGCGTCCATTCTTTCCACAATGCTTACAAGGAGGATAGTTTCCTTGAAGCTACTTGTTTTTCTTTTGTTGTTGTACGTAGCGAGCTACTCGTTCTCCATTTGTTGGCTAGTTCTTCTTATTGTTTTTTCATTTTGTATCTTCAACTATCTTCATGCTTGGCCACCAATGCTCCCTCTCTAATTCCATCTTCTCTCATAACCCTTATTTGATCTTGAGCCTACAAGGAATTCAATAATTCCAAAAAAATAACTTTTGACAGCTCCTTGGTGTTCTCCGAAGTGGTAATGGTGGCTTCAAATCTTTCAGGTACAATAACAAGAATCTTTTCAACAATACACGAGTCTTTAAGTCTAGAGCTAGAACCAAGTAATCTTACCATGTTTGGTATGTTCATAAGACTATTAGAATATTCTTTGGTGGTTTCCTATTATTTCATCTTGTGTAACTCAAAGTCTCTAATTAGATTCAGCACTTGCATATCTTTGAAACAATCATCTCCTTCATATTATTCCTTGAGATTAACATATGGCTTTTGTTGATTTTAAAGACATATTACAAGTGGAAATTGTTGATAAAAAGCACGTCTTTGCCTTAGATTTTTTGGTTTTCTTGTCCTTGTAATTTTTTACTTGAGTCCTTGTTGGGTTTCTGGGTAATTGAAGAACTTCATAGTCTTCCTCGATTGCCTCCCAAAGATCTAAAGCTTTGAGATAAACATTCATCCGCACTGCCCGCATGTGAAAATTTTCACCATTGAAGACAGGAGGTGCCTTACCTAGAGACTTGAGCTTTCTTCCATGTTTGTTCTTTTGTTGTTTCTGGTTGTGGTGCTTGAGTCACTTGAAACACTCACTCACTGAAATACTCATAGATCCGCAAGAAAAAAAGGCTTTGTATACACCATGTTGGTTATTTTAAAACTAAGGATAATAGAAATGAGAGAAGATTGAAGAATAACAACAAAAGAACATCGTTTATTTATCTTCAAGTTAATTTATAAGACCCGAAATTGAATAAAAAGTATTAAACAATACACAACTAGCAGATTCCATAATTAACTCCTAAATAATAAGAACGTAAAAGGGCCTAAAATACCTTTGAACTATTGGAAATAGTACAAAACTACCCTTCATCCACCTTTTGGCTCTCAAATACCCCTGACATCCACCTGTGGACTCTTAAATACTCTTGTCATCCATCTTTGGGTACAATATTGACTACTTTCATAGAGGATTATCTAAATAATTTAAATAATTCTTTTAAATATGTGACGACCCTCTATTGGTTATAATTTAATTACTTAAATTAATTTACGAACCTACCCATTACTAACTAACTACACCCTCCCCAAATTAAATTTTCCCCACTAAATAAAAAGATACACCCTTTATCCCCAACATTTCGTTCATCTTCCAATCTTCTTCCCCAATATATTCACCTACAATCTCAAAAAATATTACCTAAATACATACATTTATCACCATGTTTTAGAAGGGTCCTTTTTCTAAAAAAAATATATTTCTCCCATCAAAAGTCCCTTTGTCATGAACAGGGGTTTGACAGACTCAACCAGTCTATAAATAACCCAAAACATGTAGATTTGAGATAATTATCACTCTATGTCATTCGATCGATCTCCTAGTTTTTCATTAGTTAGTATTAATACCAATAACGGGACACTAAGTAGAAGTTAATAACATATATTTCAATTATCAATAAATCATATGATAAAGGAGAATTATATTTTAAAAGATCATATAACAATTAATTTAATATAATCTGGAGTGATCCTACATCTATAGAAATCTGAAATCTTTTCTTTTGAGAAAATGATAAGTATATATATTTCTTTTAGTAGCTTTAGTTAAAGACCCATAAAAGTTGACTTGGCATGTAAAAGTAATTTATTTAGAACTCAATATAATCTTTTTTATTTTGAAATTCAGAATTCATAAAATATAGAGCTATTTATAGGATAATAAATAACACTATTAATACTCCCTTCCAACAATACTTGTCCACTTTATGAAATTCATGAATAATTATACACTTAGGGTGTGTTTGGTATGAAGGAAAATGTTTTCTTGGAAAACAAGTAGATTCTATTTATTTTCTCATGTTTGGTTGGTGAGTAGAAAATTTTTTCCGGAAAAAAAAATTTAGTGTTTGATTTATGAATGAAAAATAATTTTTCAAATTAAAATTGAAAATATTTTTTAAAAATAAACTTAATTTTTTTTTTGGGGGAGGGGGGGGGG
>NC_064292.1:32643550-32672944 GCF_019186545.1 Solanum stenotomum
TTATGAAGGTCTTGAGAGTGTCTTCAATGGAAGCTTGGAACTTGGAGCAAGAGTCTCTTCAATCTTGAGGAAGGTTTTGGATTAGGGTTCTTGAGAGAACTTGAGAGAAAATGTGTCTAAGTATGGGAGAGGTGTTTTGGGAAATGTTTTAGAGATGGGAATTGAACTAATGGTATATAGGAAATAACATATGCCCTTTGGAAAAATGGTCCAACACTTAGAAAAAAAAATGAGGCGGGTGAACAGTAAAAACGCTCACTGGAAATTGCCTTTCCTGCCGGTCAGATTTTACGAAAATGAGCATAACTTCTTCGTCCAAACTCCGAATGAGGTGAAATGAAGTGCGTTAGGTAGCTAACTCAAAGGGATTTCCATGGATATGTTATTGGCCACCCAATAATTTGTGTGCTAGGAGATATGACCCTCCAAAGTAGACCCTCAAAAAAGGCTTCACTTGGAAATTTTGGATTTTGATACGGTTGCTCTAAAATTTGGGTTAGACCCATTTCCCACTCAATTTGACCCCCTAAACAAAAATATGAAGTCGGATTTTTGAAAAACGAAACGGATTTTTTTTATATATAGCTAAACAAGTTTCCGGTAACTTCCGAAGCACATTTTTAAGAACTTTTTGGGTCATTTCAATGTTTTCCTTAGTTTTTGAAGGGAAGTCATTTCCTTAAATTTGAGGAAAATGAGTTGATTTGGAAAACATTTTCCAAAACTTTTAACCCAACAAATGTTTTCCTTCATACCAAACACACCCTTAGTTCCTAATTTATCTTTTTCATTAACTATAGTAATTTCTCCATTACATTTTTCAAGACATTGTATTAATTATTTTCAAAGGATGATATAATAAAATTATCCTTCTATTTATAGTTTCTTAAGGGGTGTGTCAAGTCAATAGTGGACAATTATTGTTGGATAGAAGGAGTATTTTATTCAGGCCTCACACTATTTTAAAAAGACTAGTTTTTTATTCTAGTTTATAGGCGAATATATTGAGGAAGAAGATTGAAAGAGGAACTAAAATGTTGGGAATGAAAGGTATATTTGTGTTTAATCGGTGGGATATATGTAATTTAGGGCAGGTGTAATTATTTTGGTCGGGTGTAGTTTACTTGGTCAAGTGTAGTTAATATGGATCGGGTATAATTAGTAATTGGTGGGTTGGTAAATTAATTTAAGTAATTAAATTGTAACCAATAGGTGATCGTCAGGTATTTAAAAAATTTATCTAAATGATAATCCGCTAAAAAGTTGTCATTATTGGACCCAAAGGTGGATGACAGGGTACTTCAGAGCCAATAGGTGGATGACAGAGGTATTTGGGAGCCAATAGATGGATGGAGTGTAGTTTTGTACCATATCGAATAGTTCGAGGGTATTTTTGTCCTTTTTCCGTGATAGGAATAGATGATTAACAACTAATTGACTAAATGTTATTAAATATAAACAATAAAAAGAAATCAACTACAGTTGAAAAAAAACAAATTCCTAACATCCAGAAAATTATCCCATTGAGAAAAACACCATTCCTACATAAATAATCAGGAGAAGATGATATTTCTCTCAAGGAGTTGGTTCCTAGAGTCTGAATCTTTGGACGTTAGTCCATTTTGTCTCATAAAATGATGAAACAATTTGTATTTTCAGTAATGATAAAAATTGAAAATCTAGGGAGAAAGTAGAATTATTGCAGACCTCAACAAAGTTTTCTTACATGTATTTTAGTTTTTATGTTTCGACATCAAAACCATAAGCATGTGTAGCACAAATCTAGGGGTTCACGTGAGCCCAATAGATTTTGCCCATACGTTGTATATGTATTTAAAAATTATTAAATATATAAAAACATTTTACCATGAATCTGATATATGTATCATACTTTCTATATTAGTTTGTACGAAAACTAATGATGGGCATATATTTGACTATGAATCCGATTTATGTATCATGCTTGACTAATGAATTCCGTTAGCTCCCTATCTTTCTTTTTAGAATATGTTTGATGTAGGGGGCTAACCACTTTTTGATAACCTTTGTTCTTCTACACATCCTCTATATGCCCATCATTGAATTACTTTACTTCATCAAGAAAAAAGAAAAAAAAAGATGCAAATAAGAAGAATGATATCTTCGCAAGATTCTATTATTATGTAGGCGATGATGTAATCTTGAAGCATATAGATTTAATAATAATCAATAGCTGAAATGTATATAATGAAGCATATAGATTTATACATATAAGTGGTTCAAAAAAATAAGATAGAGTATAGAAAATGGGACAAGGAAATAGACAAATTAAAGAGAAGGTCGTGCTACATCCCACTACTCTGATACGTATAACAAACTATTAGAACATGAGGCTAACAATCCCATATTCTACATCTCTGGTAACTTTATTGTGCTAAAATCTTCTCCCAATCTTTTGTACCACCATAGTGAGAGTTTGAGATTGATATTGAATATTACAGTTACTTCTTGTGGCCTGTGTTTGAAATTCCCGTTTGTCGGTATATGGGCTATGTATAAGAATAGAATTGAGATGTATTTGATTACTTTTGTAAGTTCTGCTTTTTTAACATTAATGTATAAAAAGTAGAAACGGTACAAATGAGATCAACGAACCCTTTCAGTGTATTGTTCCAAGTATCAACCTAAGTACGAGGGGTTGAAATCTTACAATATTGATAGTTTTGATAATTATTACAACAACTAGCTTGACATTTAGGCCAACAAGTAAATGGTCATGGAAAAATGATTTTTTGGTAAGTCCTTCACATACAAGAACATTTGAGTTGATGACCAGGCCATCGACAAGAAGGTTGAAACCGAAATTGTATTCATATCCTTGAATTCAACTCTTGAATCCGAAAATCTAATGCCTTGAGATTCATTACCAATATCATTGATCTGTTACAGGGTCGTGTTCCGATTTTGGTAAAACATGACATTTTCTTGTCATCTTGATTAATAAGTACTTTAAGGATGTTACCTTAAATATGTATAGCTGGATCAATTAGAAGACCTTTAAGACATCTTCTTGAAGAAGGCTCTGAAATGCATGAGACCATCTGATTCTGATAAGCGCCCATACGTGCTCACGATATATGGTGACTTCTTACAAATGCCAACTTGTGATACTGGAGCAGTTGAGAATCCCTTCACGTTAATAAGTTTGAATAAAAGGTATATTGGTTACTGGACTGATGCAATAGTCACTCTAATATAGACATCAAGAGCTGTTAAATTGTACTAGACCTACTTGCACCAGAGTTAATTCATTAGAAGAATTAATTGACATGAAGAATCAGTTGTATAAGTTCTCCACCAGTGGAAGAATATTAAGAAATAGCATCTATCTTGGTGATATCCAGACCTTTCTGAATTCATATTCTCGAGAAGATAACAAATATGAACAGAAACAACTCAAGTCTGCAGGTCAAACATTGCTCATTTGTTGTTGTATCTTTCAAAAATAGAGATATTTTTTCTAGTGCCAGCTATTGTAGCTCGTTTCTCTTTGGTCTACTATCAAATACAACCTAGCCTACTCATAGTGATAACTGACCTCTGACCTATTTAAAATAGATTCTTGTTCAAATACTGGGAATGAGTCTCTTTAAGCTGTGGGTCAACAGTGCTTGAAGCTGAAGCTCGTTGTATTAAACAACTGTTTACTCATTGGGGATCAAGAAATCGTGTGTCTCGTTTCTTTTGTTGGTCATGTTTTAACAAAAGTAAAGCTGCAGGGACTAAACATCAACGGCATCTCCATAGATATTATTGGACATTATGGAATTACAGTGACAAATCTAGCTCTTGGTGGTCTTCATAGCATAAAAGAGAGAGGTTTCTGGGTCATGGGCGTTGGTATTGGTATGCAGAAAATGGATGCCTTTTCAGTAAGTGTTTGCAACGGAGTCAGTGATTTGGGTCTTCAAGTTATCTATAAAGGTTTTCCAAATCTGAAGGTGTTTTGCATCCAAAGAAGTGTTGTCCTTTCAGATAATGGATTGGATGCTTGTATCAAAGCTTTAGTCTAACTTCAGTTAGAGGAATTCCACATGATTACCTAAGCTTGGTTTTTTCGTATACTTTTGAACTATGGTTAGAAACTGGAGACTATTTCCTTGATGAACCTCTTTGGTGTGAAAGACTAAAAGTATGCATTTCCTTTTGTGTATCCTTGCAACCCACTAGAATCATTTGTTATTCGTAACTATCCTGGAGTGGAAATGCTACCATTGTTGTAATATGTAGAGTGTGTCACAAAGTGACTCATATAGAGCTAAGTAGGCTTTTTGGTAGAAATGATGAGGGCCTAAGATTTGTGTAGCTAATTTGATGGCGGTGCATTTAAGAGGTTGTGTTAATGTTAAGGAAAAATCTGTTTCAACCATAGCATAGGGGATCTCTGATCATAGATGGTTGCCGACATGTTACCGATGCAACGTTAGTAGAAATTTCAAACTCTTGCTAGTTGCTCAATGTTTCCAAATGCAGAATCACTGATTGAAACTTCGACAAGTGTTGTATGTATAGCTCCATTTGAATCCCCCCACTGTCCGGTTTCCCTTTCTGTTGGAAAAAATCTTACCCTTCTTGAATGATTTGGGTCAGGACCTTCGGGCTTGAAAATACAACACTGTCCCTACATGTTAGTAGAAATTTCAAACTCTTGCTAGTTGCTCAATGTTTCAAAATGCAGAATCACTGATTGCAACTTCGACAACTATTGTATGTATAGCTCCATTTGTATCCTCCCACTGTCCGGTTTCCCTTTATGTTGGAAAAAATCATACCCTTCTTGAATGATTTGGGTCGGGCTTGAAAATACAACACTGTCCCAACATGTTACTTATGCAACCTTAGTAGAAATTTCAAACTCTTGCTAGTTGTTCAATGTTTCCAAATGTAGAATCATTGATTGCAACTTCGACAAGTGTTCTATGTATAGCTCCATTTGTATCCTCCCATTGTCCGGTTTTTCTTTATGTCGAAAAAAATCTTACCCTTATTGAATTATTTAGGTCAGGACTTTCGGGGCTTGAAAATATAGCGCTGTCCCAACATGTTCCTTATGCAACCTTAGTAGAAATTTCAAACTTTTTCTTGTTGCTCAATGTTGCCAAATGCATAATCACTGAGTGCAACTTCGACAAGTGTTGTATGTATAACTCCATTTGTATCCTCCCACTATCTGGTTTCCCACTAAGTCGGAAAAAATCTCACCCTTCTTGAATGATTTTGGTCAGGACCTTCGGGGCTTGAAAATACAGCATTGTCCCAACATGTTACTTATGCAACCTTAGTAGAAATTTAAAACTCTTTCTAGTTGCTCAATGATTGAGAATGTAGAATCACTGATTGCAACTTCGACAACTGTTGTATGTATAGCTCCATTTGTATCCTCCCACTGTCTGGTTTCCCTTTATGTCGGAAAAAACTATACCCTTCTTGAATAAATTTGGCCGAGCTTGAAAATACAACGTTGTCCCAACATGTTACTTATGCAACCTTAGTAGAAATTTCAAACTCTTGCTAGTTGCTCAATGTTTCCAAATGCAGAATCACTGATTGCAACTTCGACAAGTGTTCTATGTATAGCTCCATTTGTATCCTCCCACTGTCCGGTTTTTCTTTATGTCGAAAAAAATCTTACCCTTATTGAATTATTTAGGTCAGGACTTTCGGGGCTTGAAAATATAGCGCTGTCCCAACATGTTCCCTATGCAATCTTAGTAGAAATTTCAAACTTTTTCTTGTTGCTCAATGTTGCCGAATGCATAATCACTGAGTGCAACTTCGACAAGTGTTCTATGTATAGCTCCATTTGTATCCTCCCATTGTCCGGTTTCCTTTTATGTCGAAAAAAATCTTACCCTTATTGAATTATTTAGGTCAGGACTTTCAGGGCTTGAAAACACATCACTGTCCCAACATGTTCCTTATGTAACCTTAGTAGAAATTTCAAACTCTTGCTAGTTGTTCAATGTTTCCAAATGCAGAATCATTGATTGGAACTTTGACAAGTGTTGTATTGCTCCATTTGTAGATCCTACACTGTCCGATTTCCGTTTATGTAGGACAAAAACTTACCCGTTGATGCAACCTTAGTAGAAATTTTAGACTCTTGATGGTTGCACGATATTTTCCAAATCATAATTCGACAAGTGTTGTATTTCTCCAATTGTAGATCCTACCACTGTCCGCTTTCCCTTTATGTCGGACAAAAGCTTACACTTTGATGCAACCTTAGTAGAAATTTTAAACTCCTGATGGTTGCACGATATTTTGAAATGCAGAATTCGACAAGTGTTGTTTTTCTCCATTGGTTGATCTTTCCACTGTCCGGTTTCCCTTTATGTCGGATAAAAGCATACCCTTTGATGCAACCTTAGTAGAAATTTTAAACTCTTGATGGTTACACGATATTTTCAAATGCAGAATTCGACAAATGTTGTATTTCTCCATTTGTAGATCCTACCACTATCCGGTTTCCCTTTATGTCGGACAACAGCTTACCCTTTGAGGCAACCTTAGTAGAAATTTTAAACTCTTGATGGTTGCACGATATTTTCAAATGCAGAATTCGACAAGTGTTGTATTTCTCCATTTGTAGATCCTACACCACTGTCTGCTTTCCCTTTATGTCGGACAAAAGCTTACCCTTTGATGCAACCTTAGTAGAAATTTTAAACTCTTGCTGGGTGCACGATGTTTCCAAATGCAGAATCATTGATTGGACCTTCGACAAGTGTTGTATTGCTCCATTCATAGATCCTACCACTGCCTGATTTCCCTTTATGTTAGACAAAAGCTTACCCTTTGATGCAACCTTAGTAGAAATTTTAAACTCTTGCTGGTTGCTCGATGTATCCAAATGCAGAATCATTGAGTGCAACTTCGACAAGGGCTGTATAGCTCCATTTGTAGATGCTCCCATTGTCTAGTTTCCCTCTATGTCGGACAAAAGCTTACCCTTTTTGAATGATTTGGGTTAGGACCTTCAGGGCTTGAAAATACATCACTGTCCCAATATGTTACTTATGCAACCTTAGTAGAAATTTCAAACTCTTGCTGGTTGCTCAATGTTTCCAAAAGCGGAATCATAGATTGCAACATTAAGAAGTGTTCTATTGCTCCATTTGTAGATCCTCCCACTATTTGATTTCCCTTTATATCGGTCAATAAAGCTTACCCTTCTTGAATGATTTGGGTCACGACCTTCATGGCTTGAAAATACAGCACTTCCCTAAATTCAGCTCTAGTACTGTTGACGTGCTTGTAGAGAAACTCTAGAGATATGATATCCTTTCCTAAGCAGGTCGTGGTTTAGACACCGTGCAGTTTTAATGATGGTCCTTGTGAATAGGGGAGTAGCAAGTTAAATTGGTCTAGTGAAGTTTTTGAAATGAGAAAGTACATCAATATTTGTTACCCTTTTGGATCAAGCAGTCACCTCGCACGAGGAGCAACTTCCTTCTCTAGACGTTCCAAAACATAAGCGGTGGCGGTGTGACAATTGCATTCATAAGATTGTAGCTGATGGATAAAAGTGCAAGTAATGAAATTGGTGATACTTTAGTGAATATTTGCTTTACTAATGTTGAGGCATATATATATATATTTTATTTTTTTCTCTAATCTTTAATATATGCAGTGGTATGATACATATATAGTGCTTTAGAGAGTATTTCATCTACCCATCGTGACATTAATAGAAATCATAACCATCAATGAAGGAAAGTAATCTGCAAGTAGAAGTTCTTTTTATTTCTCAATTACAAGTCCTTAAATAGATAAAAGCTACAAATAACAGAACACGTCTATTATTCCTTATTATTTTGATCTAAACTGGCTCCACTAATCTTCCTACAAAATAGCAACAAACAAACCACTCCCCCACAAATTAGCTAGCTTCCAACAGACTTTGTATAAGTAATTTCAATAAGTTTATGTAAAAAAGGTAATAAGGTCATTGCAATAATTTGCGATCCATAAAATTGTATATATACTTTGCAAGATTTATCTGTGCCACAAATTTTTATATGGTTCGAATAAAAGTTAGTTGAAAACAAAATCAAAATCTTGCAAACATATGATTTATCTAAACAAAAGGTAACTCTATTATCGAGTGAAACTTACTTATACAATTTGAATATTTCAAGAGCTTTTTCCATCACATCTATGAAAACTTGATTCGCAATTAAATAAAATGCAGAAAATTATTATGTTTCTTTTAAAACATAAAACTAAAAAAAGGTTGTTAACCTGAAACTAAAATCAAACAATAAATATTATTTATTCTCATCATAATATAAAAATAATTGTCAATCATTCGCATGATCCTTATAATTAAATGCTTCATATTATTTTATAACTTAGAAATTATAATGACCCTTTAGGTCATTTTCACTATTTCCAAATATTTTTAGCATTTAGAGCTTTCCTATAGCTGCCCAAAATCATTGATGACTTGTAGGGAGTAGGGACTGACATGACGGTCACCAGGTAGTTCGTTTTGTTTTTATGCATGTTTTCCTGGTTTGAAAGTTTTAAAGTTTGATGGACTTCGGTCAATACTTTTTGTTAACCCAAAACATTTGTTTTTAGTCTAGGCAAACTTTTTGTTTAGAGCCTGAGACTTCGGGATCCATTTTGAACTACCTTGTGACTTTTTGTTAAAAAGTAAGCATTGGGTGTGAGACCCACATTTCTTAGAGAAGTACTCCATTGGAAGTTTTGACATTTTTATTGACTCCAAAATGGCGAATTAGGTGGGGATACCATAGTTTGTTTGCATGCATGAGATTTTGAACCAATCTAGCACACCCGATCGAAGTTCGTCTGGACTTAGGCAATATTTGTTAGTGCCAAGTGCTGGTGTAGCCTCTTTTGTTGTAATTGGACTGCTTTAGCGGTTATAAGATCACTTTTTCGGCTCTTGAACTGCTTTTGCGGTATCTGGTCACTTTGATTTGGCCGCTAAAGTGACCCCTAGACCGCATTTGTGGTGATAGCTTTTGCGGTCATTTAGCTGCTAAAGCGGTCGAGCTACTGTCATATCTCTATCTTCTTCTTCATTTTCCAAATATGAGAATATGTGATTGTGAGTTGGGTCTTCCAAATTTTGAGTTGAATTTCAGTGGTTTGAGTTGGGTTTAGCTTAAGAGCATTGTTGGGATCATCAATCTCACTTCAAAACCCATAAGTTCCGTTAATTTCTTTGTTTTTAGCTTGTTTTGGGTATTCTTGAGAAAGATCATTTAGGGGATGTTTTGTGCTCTAATTGTACCCATCTATGAGGCATATGTTCGTTGAGATGGTGCAGATCTAATGATAGAATCAAATATGTGATTCCCGCATATGGTCCAATAAGCTTTTTTTACTAGCTATTGGGTTTGAGTTTTCTAGTGGAAATATGGGCATCGATTCACTCAAGTTGATGTGTAGATCACTGTTTTGATAGCGTTGTATCAATTGTAGTCTGCTCAAAAGAGAAAAGCATAGTTCTAATGGATTTGGAGCACGTATGTTTGACTTTGAGGTAAACTATGTCTTACTAATCTTAGACTTAGCTCGTGGATAAAATTAGTATGATAAATTGCTAGTCTTGGGTTGGGTTAGCTAGCATGATTCATATTGATCTCCTTATTTCTTAGTTAGCCTTATTTTGGGTTTATTCGAGAATAGTATTGCATATCCTTGTCTTTATTATAATTGTTGCTCCCGTCATCTAGTTATGAGTTGGAATCGCCTCTATGTTTCTTAGTTAGGGTCTTAGCCTAGGTTTGGATAGTGTGTGCCTTGGACTTTGGCCACGATGGCTTGTATGGTTTGATTTGAGTTAGATGTGAACCTCCAAGTTGGACCTTGACTTTTGAGAACGCCTTTGGTATTGATATTGGCTATTTGTGGGTTGTTTGGTGACTAGTGTTTCTTTAGACTGTGGTCCTGCTTTAGTATGTTGTGGACTTCCGATGTAAGATTCCACGAAGGACTAGTTATTTCGATATAAGATTTTGTGAGAAGCTAGGTTCTCAGTGTGTACTTCGATGTAGGGTTCTAGAATTGGCTAGCTATCCCGATGTAAGATTCCAAAAGATGCTTAACCTTGTTGTGGCTTTTTGATGTAAAATTCCAGGGAGGAATAGCTTCTTCGCTGTAAGATTTTGGAGGAGTTTAACTCTTTGAAGTTTCTTCTAACTCTTGTGTTGATATATTTTAGATCATGCCTCCAATGTGGACTGTGACTCAGAGGAATAATATAAGTGTTGGGGTTTCTGCTACAACTGACGGAAGCAATATACCTTTGTAGACCAGGGATAGAACTCGCTCGGCAGAGTAGGGTGCGACTCTCAAAGCTTAAGGCGTGTCTGCTAACATAGTGAGAGTTCCACAAACACTTGTTCCTCATCCTCCCAAGACTTCTAAGGCAGATTTTAGGGGAGCTATTCAGATGCTCACTTAGTTGGTTGCTGCTTAGTCAAGTCGTTAGGGCACAAGACCTATTAGCTCAAATTCAAATGATCCACCAGGTGCATCAAGGATTAGGGAATTCCTCAAGATGAACCCACCAGTGTTTATAAGGTCTAAGGTAGAATAATATCATCATAACTTGATTGATGAGATATGGAAGATTTTGAGGATGTTGCATGCTACTAATATTGAGGGTGTTGAACTTGCTTCGTAGAAACTCAAAGATGTTACATATGTTTGGTATGATAAATGGGACCAAGATCTTGGTGAGAATTGATAAAACTCAATTATACCTCCCAAATAAGGTATATGCTATTGTGTGCAATAATAATACCCAATATTATACGAGTCAGGTCTAACCATAAGGATTGACAGAAAGGATTATGCTTTATTCGATTTTCAAACAAAATCTAACTAACCCGATGTTATCTAAAATAAGAATATATAAAATTGGGGGATTTGGGAAGACAAGGTTTAATTTAAATATGAGTATCACTATCTCAAAACAACCACAAACAACTTTCACCAAGTTGGAGATGACTAGGGATGTGTGCAATTCGATAAGGGTTTTAATCCAATAGGTAAAGATTAATTAATTTCAAATTAGTCAATAAATGGATAGTATTTGGTCTATACTATATATTGGGTTCTTTCGAACCCCAAGACCATGCAAACAAAAACCAGACATTGGTTGAGTGAGTTAGACTTGCGCCCAAATTACACCTTCCAAAAGAAGTATAATGCAGTTGTAGTTCAATTGCAATTATTTGTGTTCTAATATTATTTATGAAGGGGTGGTGGTGGTGGATTATGTAACAAATAAAGTTTTATAATTGTAATGACCCGGTTGGTCATTTTTTAGAAGTTGTGCAAATTTATCATTTTTCCCCTCCTGATATCGACCCCAAATTTTTTATGATTGAGTTTTGAAAAATTGGATTCAAACATTGATTTTAAAGTTAAGAACTTTGTAAGATTTGAGTTTGAAAGTCTAATAATATT
Organism: Solanum stenotomum; assembly: GCF_019186545.1. NCBI lineage: Eukaryota > Viridiplantae > Streptophyta > Magnoliopsida > Solanales > Solanaceae > Solanum > Solanum stenotomum. The sequence goes on from NC_064292.1 coordinate 32,655,044, forward strand.
AAAAAGAGGTTTTTGGTGTCTTTTAGAGTATCGAGTATCAGATTGGAATTCCATCGATTCCATCAGTCCCGGAATGAGAAATCTAATCAGTGAAAGTTGATGGTTTCAGATTCAGAGTTCTTTCATGAATTTGAGGTCCTATGTTTGAAATTATTGAGAATTTAGCCTTTGGATTGACTTTGGTCAATATTTGGGATTTGGATACTCGAATCAGAATTCTGAGAGTTTCATTGGATTCAGGAGATGATTCTAGGCCGAGGTGAAGTCTTGGTTAATTTTTGAGAGGTTCCAGGCTTGTTTTAGTCTTTTAGGTGTTGTATTAGTTTCTTGTGGTTTTCACGTATGTCGGATAAAGGAGACCTCAGATTCATATTTCGAAGGTTTCAATAAGTCTAGAACATTGAGTTTAACTGATTTGCATATGTGGTTTGTGTATACGTGGTTCCGAACGAATCCCGAGGGTCTTTTCAGTGTTTTAAGAGTTGGCTGATTTTTCTGATGCTCGTATGCTTCTGTTTCTCAAAGGGTGCCTCGTGATCACGATGTTCAAGAAAGAGAGTCCCTGCTCACAAAAGCGAAGGGCCTCAGTTAGGCGGGGTTAGCTTAAACGAACCACGGGCAAGCGATTTGTGAAGTGATTGCTTCTGCTAAATCATTTGGGTAAGCTTTTGTGATCTTAAAACTTCATTTTCCTTTGGTTATTTATGGATTTTAACATCAAAATTTGGGATTTTGATTGGCAAATGGAAAGGGTTTTCAATAACTCAAGTTGTAAACTAAAATGGAGATTCTGAAACGATTTTGAGCCCTTTTTTGAAATAGTTTTCACCAATGAGTTCTTAAGGCCTTGAGTATCATTTTCAAGTGTTGATTTTCGGATTCAAACTTCATTTTTGAAATTGGGTTTTGTTGATTGACCCATTTTTAAAAGTATATGAGTTAAGTATTATTTTTTCCAAAATTTTATTGTGAATACTTGATTGATATAGATTATGTGGCTTTGGACATTGGCCAGAAGCGGAAGACTCAAGTCTTTGAGTGACTAGTTGATTGAATTAAGACAAATGATCTCATTAACCTTGTTTGATGAACATTGCGATAATTCCATACTAACATATAAGAATAGTAAATGCAGGTGTTCCCAAAGAAGTATGAGCTCATAGGAGTTTGGATGGAACTTACAGGAGTTATAAAAAGTGAGCACGAAGAAAGTACGAGCTGAGAAGCAGCACTGGCACACCGTGCCAGTGTGAGATAACTAAAGGTCAACACTATCACCATGCAGGTGCGCTGCCCTAAGGGCTTGGTGTCTGAGGCCAAAATCTAGCGCGTTGTAGGCACGCTCCCCCAGATTCGCCCGATGAATTTCCATATTAAGGATTTTGAATCCAATTTGGAGGAGTGATTAGTCTCCCAAACTCTACAAATAGAACCCTGGGCTTATTTTATCTGGTTACTTCTTCTTTTTTCAAGTGGAAGAACATGGGACACCAATTTACTTTATGTTTCAATCTTCGACTAATTCTTTACTCTTGAATTGCCCAAAAACAATCTTGTTTATGTTTTTAATTGTTATGAGTGGGTAAAAGCCTTTCTTTTGGGGCTATAGACATGGATGACTGTTGAGGTCGATTTTTATGGATGATTTTGGTTATCATATAAATTACTCTTGTATTCTCCTTTTAGTATTTCATGCTTGATCACCATTGAGACATATTTAGTGTCTATCCATGAACTCGAGAGACGTATAGGTAGATAGACCAAAGAATACGTGAGAGCGATCTTTCTTACATACTACTTGTTTAGATTCGTGTTTAGGATTAACATCTGGATGAACATTGTGCTTGGTCAAGAGACAAGATGAAAAATAAATGCTCCACAATGGAGTATGTCTGTCCTTACTCGACTATGTAGTTAGGTAGACAACTGAGGTGGGTGGTTAGAGGTCGAGAGATCATGATCATAATATCAACCCTATAAATCACTAATTTGATAACCATAAGAAATCCATGAAACATATGTGATACATGAGTCTTTAGCATGTTGCAACCCTGAAATTGTCCTCTTATTGTTTTAACACCGAAATTGAAGTGCCCATTATTAGTTACTTTCAAGTACTAAATAATTGCAATCGTAATAGTAATATCAAAGAAATCAAATTCTTGAATTAAACTTGCTTTAAATTGTAGATTGAGTTTAATTAGATATAAATTGATCATAAGTCCTTTAGGTTCGACAATCCAACTCTAGAAGAGCGACTATATTACTTTTGTGACCACATACACTTGCGTGTGTATTTGGGAGCAACAATCACCACGTAACTTGGTCTATGGGTTTATGATTTATTAATCCTTACACTTGTTCCCGAATCAGCTATTACTTGACAAGGTCAAACTATTATATGAGGATTGATAGCCTCAAATTTACATTGTATTATCCATTTCCCCCTTCTTTACCTGCTTGGTCCAGTAAGTAAGAATAAGGTGCCTTCTAACGTAGGCCCCTGTTTAAAAGCATTCAAAGCGAAGGGAAAAATAATACATGTGTGCATACTTTTCAAGGATTACTATATATTAGGTATACTTCGTTAATTCTTCATGGTTACCATAATCATAGTTATGGATTTAGCTACTCATAGTTGTATGACAACAATCAATGATAAATAAGTTATGCATAACCATACACTTTGAAGATGAATAGTTGAAACCCAAAATATTGAGTTGAAATTCAAAGTCAAAAGTCATGAATCGAAGTGTTAAATCTCTTCAAAATTCAATAATCAACTCAGAATAGTCATATTCTTCTATTCCCATAACTAAAACGAATAGAAAGTATAAAAGAAAACGCAGGAAAAGTATTTATAGACATTAAAATCCAATCCTAAACAAAAGAAGAAAAATTGGGATCGACAACTTCTATGAACCGATCCATGGGTCGTAGTACATTTTATGGCTCGTGGAAGCCTTTTATAGATGACATGATCTTCATAGTCTCATGACTTCTTTCATGGACATGAACTACAGTCCGTGCAACCTTTTACGGCATGATGCATTAGGATGGCAAGAATTTACTGTTTGGGAGCATAGTCGTATTTGTACAGTCTAGGCTTACTTGTGAAGATAACCCTATTTTACGTCATCATTATTGAGTTGGTAGAAAGTAAATAAGTTATTGAATTCATTTTTTTAAGGTTGTATATCCTCGTGTACAAGTTGAAGACTTTGATACGCTGCTAGGTCTACGGTTTGACTCGTGGAGTTTTGTTGGACTGTTTTTGTACTAAAGAACTGAGGTTTGTGTATAAACTTATACTTGTACTCTTTTTACCTGCTGGTATATCTGAAATTTATCTTGGTACCTTGGTTGCCTCTTGTCACTTTGCATTGTCGTATTGGTATTCTTTAATACATTAAAGACGCTTGTGTAACTCGCCCACTTGTACGGATTGTTTGATCACTTAGCACTCTTGTTAGGACCTTGTCCTTCTTGTGGCTTTGACTTTTTCACTCTTGGCATGCCTCTTGGTTCGGATAATTTGCCAACTTGACTCTGGATTTTTAGTTCGTCTTAAGAATGGAAGTTGTCCATTTTAAGTACGAACTAGGAAACCATTTTTTAATATGGTTCTTGGTTCTCTTGATTATTGGGTTTTGACCCTTCTTGATACCTACTCGTGCTTGGTGTGATGACATGATGTATATATTGGGTGAGCCTTGCTATAAAATCTCTTGAAAAGTTGTGCTATGAGTATTCTTGACATTTAGACCTTTATATGTTGAACTTGATACTCTTTGTATATTGTTTACTTGATTTACTAATTTTGTTTCGATCGTGCTACCCTTGACTTGAGAATGATAACTTGGTGAATTTAAGGGTTCAAAACCTATAGTTTGTACACCACTAAGCTATATGCTTAGCAATAGTTGTTTCTATTGTAGGGGCTGTTCGCGATGATGCTTGAAGTTGGCCATTGATTATGGAGATTTTGAACGCCTTAAGGAAGATCACATTTGCATATAGGCATATATATTTTGTATAACCTTGGGACTTATACATGATCTTTGTGCTGTATATTTACAGGAGATTTTGAGGGCTGATTTGGTCATGTCACCATGGGTTGTAATATAAGTATGGTTATACGTTTTTATCTTTTTGGGGTGTGTAAACCCAAGTCTTGTAATATACTAATTTGCTATATGTCTTGAAAGTTGTGTGAAGCATGAGCCGGCTAATTTCGGTACTCGCAAGCTTGTAATATTCTTTTTATTTCACCCTCGAGTGTGAGGGTAACATATGCATGAAGATCTAGTCGGTTAATTGCTTAAATGTTATATATTTTTATTTTTTTTGGAGTTCGTTATGAATCTAATCCCTCTACTAGACTAAAATCAGTATGCCCTCATTAATTGGTTTTAAATGTCGCAAGTATTTAATTAGATTTCTTGTTTAAGTAGTGGTATCGTTTTGAAAAGATCGCTACAAATTCATTCAGAAAGGGGAGAAATAGAAAATTAAGAGCAAAAACATTACCATTGTGGTTTTCAAGGGATTTTAGCAAGATTCTTGGTTGAGATTTTGTAATAGAGAAGATTTTTGTAATTCCTAAACTTTTGAATTTCAATTACCCAACTGTAGAAAACATGGCAGATGTTGATTTTGTTATTTTTGCTATGAGTGGATAAAACCCTTTTCTTGGGGTTTTGACTATGAAGTCAATTGTTGAGTTTTACTAAGTGGGTGTCGTTGAATTGCAAATAATGGTGTTAATTTGAAGTGGGTCTGAGTTGCTACTGCGTTTTGAAGTTGTGTTGCATGTTTAGTGTAACAAGTTCAATGTTGTGCGCTTGCTCGAGAGAGAGTTGCAGAGCCAAAGTAGAAATCTTAGCATCCTTAGTAGTGGTTACCATGAATTCAGCTTGATAGAGTGAAATATGGGATCTATCCTTTGTATCCAACTCTAGAGAGTGGATTTGATGAGGACCAAGGGTTGGGCATCTTTCGGTTAGTGTTGAAGTTAGAGAAAATTCGACATAGAAAAGGTAATTGTTTGAGAGAAAGTTACTTTACATATGGTCCGACCTACCCACAACAAATTATCCCATTGTGAGAATCAATATTCACCCACTAAGTTAGAATTCGGCAATTGGTTGGTCATTACCCCAAGTTTTACTTTACTATTTGATCGTTTCATGTTGAAGTGTGAAATTGGAGGGATATAGAAACTAGATATTTGAAACTAAATCCAAAAAGGTGAAATACTTGCTCAATTGAAGAGATTGTTTTCATACTTTCATCATTGAATTTGAAAGAAAAAAGCCTACTCCCTGTGGGATTCAACCCAACTCACTTAGTTGGGTTATAGTACTGACTAACAATCGTTGGCACTTAGTATTGAATGAAGTTTTCTAATATGTGAAATCAGATACTACCCATGTGCCCTCACCACAATGACGTCCCAATCACATTAAATATCATTATTTCCCAAATCTAGGGACTGATATGAAGTTCTCACACTCTCAATGGTATTTAAACAATGCATGCACAATACCATAGACTTGCGCTTCTTTTCTACAGCTTGACTTTCATACCGTTAGACTAGGATCACTATAGGACTTCACTTGGATTATAGCGTAGCTCGGGGAAGGGTATGGTATATATATATATATAAATAGTAACTATTACCCTCCCATTCTTTTATCGACATCCAGATTTGGCAATAATTTCTTGCAAATCTTTTATTCAGTCATCATAATATTTTTTCTTTTTCTCTTTATTTTTGTAAAAATATTTTAAACATCTACAACATTTGTGTACTTTCCTTTTTTGCAATTACACCTATTCTTTTCACACCCCAATTTTTGCGCCAACCGCTATAGTAGCCACCCTCAACTTAGGCATTTTGTTTGAGTTGAGGTGCACAATGTCCAAGAAGGGACCAGGCAAAATAATGATTTTTATGAAAATTTGGAAAGGTGAATACGGTAATACAACAAATGGTGTGTTTATGCACAAAATCATGGATCAATGGATATTTATTTTAATTTGGTTGGTCATTTAGGCGAATTAAGTGGACATAATTAAAAAATGACCCATGATCCATTCCTAAATACCAATTCTATCATGCATCTCGATGAGACTAATGAGTCAAGTTCTAGCTCGACACCTAGAGTTTGAACAATGTAAATATCTCGCTCACACATAGCACATAGTTTCACTGCTTTATTTTAACTATCAGGCTCATGTCGTAGCATACTTTACACTTGTCATGTCAATATTCTTCATGTTATTCAAAGATACTACACATATTATCTAACAAAATCAACCAAAAAACAGAACATTTCATAGTGGTCAAAAACCGTCATTGAGTTTAGTATGTTATTATTCTTATTTTACTTTTACAAAACATGCTAAACATGATGGTTAAACAGAAATTAAGGTCCTCAGGGAAACAACACAACAAGAAAATCCCAAGGACACAAATAAGTATATGGGCTACTCAAACTTTGTCAATATAAAAATATGGACACCTACCTTGGTTACTCAGAATTCACTAAGATACTCATAAGGGTACTTAAGAACCCTTTTTACTCAGACATCACCAAGATACTCATCAAGGCATACACATATAGACTACCCACCTCATCACGAAAAGATGAGCATTTTCCCTAATGCATAAAAAAGAAAAGTAAAATCAGAGGTGAATACATACCTGTGGAATCTATGCACCGGTGCCCGTATATGTAGTATCATCGGATGTATCAGACACAAACGTGGTACTATTTTTAGATTGTGCCAAAATTGAAGCACCTACAACTTGTTGTCGGTTCCTCTCCTCTCTCTACTGCTCCTAAATCATAGACCTCTTCCTATCTATCTCAACATACCACTGCTCTCTCTTTGAAGCTCTCTTGACCTCCTCTTGAGATACAAAACTATCGCCGCTATGCATTCACTTCCCATGTGTTTGAGCGGGCCCATCATCAACAAAGAAATAAAAAATGATCAAATGGGATTACGACATAGACATAGGGAGGGCTGAAATAGAAGGTACTCTTGTGGTGGTAAATGATGTAACATCTGATCTAAGCTGGGCCACCTCAGTCGACAACCCTGTAGATTGGGACTATGTATACCCCTAAGCTGCATAGTCCTCTAACGCTCAAATGCATTTATCTTCCCATGTACCACATGGGCCACCCCATTAAAGATTGTCCTCATCTTTTTAGAAACTTTCTCCTTGGCATGATAGATATCCAAACCCACGAATTCACCTGATGCACCAATTGGAAAAGATGAGCCCTAGTCCGCATCTAGCACTGGACTTACTCATGTAAGAAAGTTGTTATGATAGTAACCATGGCCGAAGTCTATGGCCATGGAAATCTGGAAGTCTAGTAGATAGCATCACAATTGTGGTTGTAGCCCTTGTAGGCTTTTCTATAATAGCACCCAACTCCGAGATGTCATCCTCTATACTCGGCTATGTGGTTGGCCCCTCAAATGATTCTAGAAGCTAAACCTAGGTCTGAGGATCTCTTCTTAGGGCGATCGGATTAGTCTCATACATTATCGATCCCACAAACCTCATTCTAGTTACCTCGATTAGAAGGACCACAACCTTTCTAGTATGCACTCTAGAATCCATGTATAATCTATTAATTAGGCATGGGAATCGACTGGATTTTCTATCTATGAAGCGTCGGTGATGGATCTTCTTAATGATGTACCAAGGATATTGCTATCACACCTTCCATGATACTAGCCACTAAAACAACCTACTCTAGAGTCAGAGAATTGTTGTAACACCTCAAAATTTGGAAAAGAAAGAAAACAGATTTTTGGGCTGCAGGCTGTGTCTATGGGTCCTCATCTAAGGATCGTAGAAGCTTCTACAGGCCATAGATGGCATTCGTAGAAGAGGGAAGTAATTTTTGTAAAGTCAACTACCAGTACCTCTTTTTACGGTTCATTGGGACAGCCCGTCAATCATTGAATGAGTTGTAGATAGGTCTCGTAGGTGAGTCCTAGACTTGGTTAATTTTGAGGGTAAAATTGGTTTCTACGATTGATGTCTACAGACCATAGGAATACCTATGAGCCGTAGATAGGTTTTGTCAAAGTTGGTCCAATTTTAATTGTTTCTGTACTTTTCTACAGTTGACCAGTACGGTCCGTAGGAAGTAGGTCCAAACTGTAGAGGGGTCCGACGGTTAATTTTAAGGGTTTTTTGGATCTTTTCTCTAATAAGTTAATGCCTAAACTAGACCGTTTTGGTCCTAATCCTAAGCCATATATAAGTGTTTTAAGCCCTAACACTACCCATGAGTAATCCTTAATGATTGGCTAAATAATCTTCTCAAAATTGTGTAGTTATTCTTTGTAAATCTTATATTCAATTTTGCACATTTATTTGTACGCACTTATATCATTAAAATTCGAATTTCTCATGCAATATAATGGAGTAAAAAATTCTCATGTCAGAAAGATTGGCCGAATAATTTCAAAATAAGTCAAAAACTGGAATAATAATTACGGTATGTGACCTATTTGTTTTGCAAACTGGAATAATAGTTACAGTTGTGTATACCTTTTCAATTCATAGTTGTTCCACCCATACCCTCAGAATCTACATTTAAAGAAGTTGAACTCTGATGGAACTCTGCGATATCCATTTATGATTAAAAAAAGAAAGAGTTTGAATATAATGATTACATTGTTGAAAAAACGGCATATTAATTTAATCATATTTCTTACCAAATAAAACTCTTCTCAAAGTCATAAATGTCAGACTATGTGTGTAATTAAGAAAAGACCAAAGAATTATGTGAGGGTGAATCCTTTATGGCTACTAATAAAAAAAATTATGAATAAGAGAATATTTGTACGTAAGAAAGTTGAGATTAATTGGTATGGGGGACACTCCCAAAATTTAATTTGAGAAATAGCCACTTAATTTCTTGTTTATTTAATTTTTAGGGTTAGGGTGAGAAAAAGTGAAAAAGTGGGTTGGGTTGTGGGTCATGGACCTTTTCATCACTTTAAGAACACGGGGGATAAAGATACAAGTATTAAAATATTATTTTCATCCCAACACTTCAACATTAAATAAATTCATCCCTCCAAAAAATTAAATTACAATCCCAAGAAATATAAAAATATATTTAATAATATTGGGTAAATATTTTTCGAGGAAACCTCAGAACGTTCTCAGAGAACTCTTCATCTTTCATTAACCTGCTTTACCGAAATCATCAACCTCCATAAAATTGATCATTCTCCACCAAAACATCCATCTTCCATTATTGAAAACATAAAGAAAAATGAGATCCTATAGTCGTTCTTAAAAAATGAAGTGGAGTGAGTCTTTGTTTCATCAATCTTCTTCCCCAAGTTCAGTTGAATCTTTTTCAATCTTCTTCCCAAGTTCAGTTGGATATTTTTCAATCTTCTTCCTCTCCAGTAAGATTTATCCTGTTTTCAATAACTTTTAGCTATTTGATTTTTTTTATTGCGATAGTGTAGCGAAGTTTAGATTTTTGCTTAAAGTTCTAAAAATTTTACCTGTTTGAGTTCATACTTTTTATTCGAAATCATTACTGACGTTTTGCTTTCCAAACTATTGAATATTATGGTGTCATTCATGAGATTATTGAAGTAGGGTATTCAGGCCATCGGGTATCGCGTGTCATCCAGCTGATGGTGAAGCATGGAAGCATTTTGATAATGTATATTCTGATTTTGCTAGTGAACCATGAAATGTTAGATTGGGGTTGTGTGTAGATGGCTTCACCCCATTCTCTACTGCTACTTCGCCTTATTCATGCTGGCCGGTATTTCTTACTCCGTATAATATTTCTCCTAAAATGTGCATGATGAATTCCTAAATCTTTCTAAGTTGTGTTATTCCAGGTCCCCGTAATTCAAAAAGTTTGATTGATGTCTATCAGCAACCATTGATAGATGAGCTCAAACAATTGTGGTTTGAATACGCTTTGACTTATGATATATCAACTAAGTAGAATTTTGTTATGCGTGCTCCTTTAATGTGGACTATTAATGATTTTCCTGCATACGAGATGTTGTTTGGTTGGATGACAACTAGAAAGCTAGCATGTCTGTATTGCATGGAAAATAGTAAGGCATTCACTTTAAAGCACGAAACAAAAAATACATGGTTAGATTGTCATCGCCAGTTCATGCCAATGGACCATGAGTTTAGAAAGATGAAAAATGCATTCAGGAGAAATAAGACTGAAAGTGACCCCCACACTTCCACTAGTCAGAAGGCATCAAATTTGGGAGAGAGTTTCTCAATTACCTAAAGTTACAGAAGCTTCACCTTCTAGACTTCCTAGATATGGTGTTAAATATAATTGGATCAAACAAAGCATATTTTGGGAGTTGCCGTATTTGAAGGACAATCTTCTATGACATAATCTTGATGTGATGCACATTGAAAAAAAATATTTTGACAATCTGCTTAACACAGTGATGGATGTTAAGGGCAAGGCAAAAGACAGTCGAAAAGCTAGAATAGACATAAAGGAATATTGTAGGAGAAGAGAGTTATGACTGCAAGAGTTACAAAATGGTAAAGTAGTTAAGCCTAAAAGCATTTTTTCATTCACATTGGATGAGAAACATGAAATTTGTGAGTGGGTTAAGAATTTGAGGATGCTAGAGGGCTACGCTTCGAATTTAGGAAAGTGGGCAGATATGAATGAAGGAAAATTGATAGGTATGACAAGTCACGATTGTCATTTATTCATGGAAACTTTAATTCCTATCGCTTTTATCCATCTACACGAAAGGATATGGAAACTAATCACAGAGATAAGTGTTTTCTTTAAAGATTTCTATTCTGAAAAGTTTTTGGATAATAGTGTAACACCCCGTATCCGAAAATAGAGATTTCAGATTTATGGTGTTACAGATGGCACTCACGGACACCATCCATGGACCGTAGATGGACTTACGGTCCATCCTGCAGGTCCGTGGTTCGTGACAGAAAACTTCCCCATAACTCAGTCAGAAAAATTGGCTAAGTCCCGACTCACGGACAGACCCACGGTCCGTAGATCAGACCACGGTCCGTGGTCTGTGTCCGTGGATCGAGACTTCCCTTACCCAGCCTCTGACACAAATTACGATCGACCAGCACAGACCGTCAATCGATCCACGGTCCGTAGGTCTGACCGTAGATGAGGATTAGCAGCCAGTTAGCTGAAAAATATTGATGGGTCAACTTCATAAGGTCATAACTCTTAGAAAAAAATGAATTATGTGTACCATGACCTATGATTAGATATATAATTGAATTATCTTTCCAACGCCACCGAGTTTGCTAAATTCTGACCTCCGAGTAAAAATTTATGCCCGTTTTAGTGAAGCCCTGTCGGGCAGACTCAACCTATGGACCCAATCGACGGACCGTCAGTCAGGTCCTTCAGTCACTCCGACAGCAGCTAATTCAAGGGTCTTTTGGTTTTTTCCTATTTTTTTTAACCCCTAAGATACGTCATTTAAACCCTAAATCATGAGATTTTAATCAGTTTAAGCCTAGAAACATAACTAGAACTTACCTTAGTCAAAATCATTAATCAAACTTAGAAAATTAGAATCAAGAAGGAGAAAAAAAGATCAAGAACCCTAGTTCAAGAATGCAGCGAGGTTCCTTCAGTTCCAGCCCCAAAATCGAAAGATTTCTCCGTGGAATTCGTCACCAGGTATGTGGAATTTCACTAGTGGGTTTCTTTCGCCCATTAGGTCCGTAGAATTCAGTCAGATTCTTGATTCCATGATTATGAACAGACCTAGGGTTTCTAGAATTTGAACAGATCATCATGAATTAATTATTTAAATGTTCCAAATCAGATTATTATGTTATTGCTCAGTTTATCGCATGAATTTCAGAACCCTAGCTATGTATTTCTTTAGTTCTTGAATTACACATGCTAGGTCAGGTATTTCAGTATTCAGTTATACATGCCTCAGTTTATGAATGCATCATTATCAAATTAATTGTTGCATTCTCAGTTTGCATGTTCAGTTTCGAGCTATCCAGTATTTACAGAAATTCAGTCATAACCAGTTAACCACTTAATTCATTGGGAGTAGCATAATACCGAGTTGGACTAGGGTTTCAGCGTACCCATATAGTACTAGAACTACGAGCCACGTAAGTGTAAGTCCCCTCTGTGGGCAACATCAGTTTAGTGATCACGCCAGCATGCCTCTATACCTCTGGCAGGGTATATTGGGTCCTCTCGATGGGGCGTATACATCGGACTCCACATTTAGCTCATGTGGTTTTATGTCGGTTATTAGTAGCTCTCACAGTTCAGTTAGACTCTATTGCATTGACCATATTTCAGTACAGTCAGTATTCAGTCTCAGCATGTTATAAATTTGGTCATTGCATTCAGTTAGCTCAGTATTCAGTATTTCAGTATCTATATCATGTTCAGATTATATCATTGCTCAGTATGCTTTGTTCAGTTATATGTTATTTCAGCTTTACTCCATCTTGCATGCTCAGTACCTTTCAAGTACTGACACATACGTGCGCTACATCTTCTTGTGATGTAGGTTCAGGTTCTCAGCATCCAGATCACGCTTAGATCAGTTCCCGATCTCCAGTTCAGCAGAATCAGTGGTGAGTCCTCATTCTCCGAGGACAATAGTAATGAGTTTCTTTTCAGTAATTTTAGTCTTTGGTTTCAGTTTTGCTAGATCTAGTTGGGGCATGTCCCAACATTTCTAGTCAGTTTAGAGGCTTATTTCAGACATAGTTAGATTCAGCTTAGTGTTTTGACTTTGATATTTCTTTTGTATTAAACTCTCAGATTTGATATATTCAGTTATAGTATATAGGTATTCCCCATCTTTTCAGATTTATTTATGATTTAGCTTCCGCATCAGTTTATTATCTTTAGTATGCTCATGATCATACCAGCAGGGTTAGCCTAGGATCACTTGTGGTCCTAGGTCCCGTGTCCGTGCCTCGGGGGTAGCTCGGGGCATGACAAACTTGGTATCAGAGCATTAGGTGTAAGAGTTCTAGGATGTCTGAAAAGCCGCACTAAGTAGAGTCATTTTCATGGGTGTGAAGTGCACCACATCTAATGAGAGAGAGGCTATGAAGTGTTTTAGGAAAACTTCACTTTCTTGATATTCTTATCGTGCGTTGGTATGATCTCCTTTCTAATCCATCGTTATGCGCTTAAGATCATGCCTTCTCATAGATCTTAGCTTAGGCAAGGAATGCTAATGCACGCAATGCTAACGCATTTCCTCTAGTCCCAGATCAGGAAGTTTCTAATGCAGAGTTTCGAAATGCCAATTCAGCTTTTGGCTTAGGTATGACCAACGAGAATAATCAGCAAGTTCCAGTTCCTACTAATAGAAATGGTGGATCAGTGGCAGCTAGAGTTTGAGATTTTTATAAGGATGAATCCGCCTGAGTTTTAGGGTCACAAGTTGGTGAAGACCCACAAAACTTCATTGATGAGGTTAAGAAAATCTTTGGAGTGATGCAAGTTACTGGCAGTGATAGGGTGGAAATGGGCATCCTACCAGCTTAAGGATGTGGCTCACATATGGTTCACTCAGTGGAAAGACAACAGGGACTACTTTGTATTTTTGTAACTCATTATATAGCAGTCCAATTCAGTGTTAGCCCAGAAACCCTTTCAGAACCTTTCTCAGTCTCTACTCCAGTCGGTGACCCAGTTATAGCTAGACGGGTATACAGAAATTGCACTGTCACAATCTCTCAGAAAGTCACCACAGCAGATCTTGTAGAGTTAGAAATGGTAGACTTCGATGTCATTCTAGGTATGGATTGGTTACATTCATGTTATGCCTCAATTGATCGTAGAACTAGGATTGTTCGTTTTCAGTTTCCAGACAAGCCAATTCTAGAATGGAAGGGTAGTAGCTTAGCGCTTATGGGTCAATTCATTTCTTACCTTAAGGACAGAAAGATGATCTCTAAGGGGTCGTTTGGTTTGAATATGAGTTATGATGGGATAAGTTATGTTGGGATAAGTTATGTTGGGATTAGTTATGATGGGATAAGTTGTGCTGGGATTATTTCTTATTGAGTGTTTGGTTTGTTATATTCAAAATAATATATATTGATAAATTTTAAGAACAAGTTGTTTGTTTACAAAATTACCCCTTCACTTTATTTAAACTTTTTTAATTTTTTCTTTGTGAGCTTTAGTTATTCATTTTTTATAATAAAAAAATTTATTTTTTTTAACTTAAATATTTTTGTTTATGTATTCCCATGATAAGTACCATGTGTATTTAAAAATATAACTTTTTTCTTATTTAGCTTAAAAATAGAACTTTCCTCTTAAGTTTATTAAAGAGAAGAAAATTTATGAGAAATCAAAATAAAATAAACATAAGAATTAGTCAAATAAATTCATAAATAAAAATTATATTTATATAGTATAATTTTTTAATAGAAAAATATGTATAATTATCATAAAAATAAGGAGTAGTAAATATTATTATACATGGTATTAAAAAAAATGTAAATATACATAAATGTAAAAAATGATATATAAAAAGGATTTAAAGGGACATATTTGTCATTTACCTATTCTATCTCGGGATAAGTTATCCCGGGATTACTATACCACCCATGGGGAGGGATAACTTATCCCGGTACTAATTATTAATCCCGGGATAAGTTATCCCGGACTTGCCAACCAAACAACATAATTTTTTTTTTATTCCATCACTATTTCCTTATCCCATCACTATTATTTCTAATCCCTCACACCAAACGAGCCCTAAGGGTTATATCTATCATCTAGTCCGGGTTAACGATTCTAGTTCCGAAACCCCAACTCTTGAGTCAGTTCCAGTGGTTAATGAGTTTCCAGAAGTGTTCCCAGAAGATCTTCCTGGAGTTCCTCCCGAAAGGGAAATAGACTTTGGAATTGATCTCCTTCCAGATACCCAGCCTATCTCTATCCCTCCTTACAGAATGGCTCCAGCTGAGCTGAAGGAATTGAAAGAGAAGTTGAAAGACCTTCTATATAAGGGCTTCATCAGACCTAGTATTTCGCCATGGGGTGAATCAGTGTTGTTCGTAAAGAAGAAAGATGGTTCTTTCAGAATGCGCATTGACTATAGGCAGTTGAACAAGGTCACAATCAAGAATAAGTATCCTATCCCCAGGATTGATGACTTGTTTGACCAACTTCAGGGTGCTAGTCATTTCTCAAAGATAGACCTCAGATCAGGTTATCATCAACTTAGGGTCAGAGATAGTGACATTCCGAAGACAGCCTTCAGAACTCGGTATGGTCATTATGAATTTGTAGTTATGTCATTTGGACTAACCAATGCTCCTGCAGCTTTGATGGATTTGATGAACAGAGTGTTCAAGCAGTACTTGGACTTGTTCGTTATCGTCTTTATTGATGATATCCTCATTTATTCTAGGAATGAGGAAGAACATGCGAGTCATTTAAGAGTTGTTCTACAAACTCTCAAAGGTCGCCAGTTATTTGCAAAATTTAACAAGTGTGAGTTTTGATTACAATCAGTTGCCTTCCTTGGGCATATTGTGTCTAGTGAAGGAATTCGAGTAGATTCCCAGAAGATAGAAGCAGTGAAACAATGGCCCAAACCTACCTCTGCTACAGATATCAGAAGTTTCTTGGGTTTAGTAGGCTATTACAGCCGGTTTGTGAAAGGATTTTCATCCATAGCCTCTCCATTGACTAAGTTAACTCAGAAAAAGGTTAAGTTCCAATGGTCAGATGATTGTGAGAAAAGCTTTGCAGAACTGAAAACTAGGTTGGCTACAACTCCTGTCTTGACTTTACCAGAGGGTTCAGATGGTTATGTGATCTATTGTGATGCATCTAGAGTCAGCCTAGGTTGTGTGTTGATGCAGTGAGGTAAGGTTATAGCTTATGCTTCTAGATAGCTTAAGGTACATGAGAAGAATTATCCAACTCATGACCTCGAGCTAGCAGCAGTGGTGTTTGCACTTAAGATTTGGAGACATTACTTGTATGGTGTTCACGTAGATGTGTTCGTAGACCAAAAGAGCCTTCAGTATGTGTTCACCCAGAAAGAGTTAAATATTCGCCAGAGAAGGTGGCTTGAGTTCCTCAAAGATTATGATATGAGCGTGCATTACCATCCGGGTAAGGAGAATGTAGTAGCAGATGCCCTTAGTAGACTATCCATGGGTAGTGTAGCACATGTTGAGGAAGAAAGGAGAGAGCTAGCAAAGGATGTTCACAGACTTGCTCACCTAGGAGTTCGTCTTATGAGCATATCAGATACTGGTGTAACGGTTCAGAATGGGGCAGAATCTTCTTTGGTAGTAGAGGTTAAGGAAAAGCAAGACAATGATCCAATCTTGCTTGAACTTAAGGGTGCAGTCCACAATCAGAGAGTGGAGGTTTTCTCCCAAGGGGGAGATGGTGTACTTCGCTATCAAGGTAGATTGTGTGTTCCTGATGTGGGTGAATTGAGACAGCATGTTCTCGCAGAAGCCCATAATTCCAGATATTCTATTCATCCAGGCGCCACTAAGATGTACTGTGATCTATGGGAAGTCTATTGGTGAAATGGTATGAAAAGATATATAGCAGACTTTGTGGCTAAGTGCCTCAATTGCCAGCAAGTAAAGGTAGAACATCAGAAACCAGGAGGTATGACTCAAGAGATTGACATTCCTACTTAGAAGTGGGAAGTGATCAACATGGACTTCATCAAAGGTTTACCTCGTACTCGCAGACAACATGACTCCATTTGGGTGATTGTTGATAGGGTTACTAAGTCTTCTCGCTTTTTGGCGGTCAAGACTATAGATTCGACGGAGGATTACGCCAAGCTTTACATTAATGAGATTGTGAGGTTGCATGGAGTTCCTTTGTCTATCATCTCAAATAGAGATCCTCAGTTTACATCTCATTTCTGGAAGTCATTTCAGAAAGGTCTTGGTACTCAGGTTAATCTTAGCACAGCATTTCATCCGCAGACGGATGGTCAGGCAGAGCGTACCATTCAGACCTTAGAGGATATGTTGAGAGTTTGTGTGATCGACTTCAAGGGTAATTGGGATGATCACCTTCCTCTGATTGAGTTTGCCTACAACAATAGTTACCATTCCAGCATTCAGATGGCCCCTTATGAGGCATTATATGGGCGTAGATGTAGATCTCCAGTTGGTTGGTTTGAAGTAGGTGAAGCAGCCTTGATAGGACCAGATTCAGTCCTTGATGCTATAGAGAAAGTGCAACTCATTAGAGGTAGACTCAAGACTGCTCAGAGTCGCCAAAAGTCTTATGCAGATGTGAGAAGAAGGGAACTAGAGTTCCAAGTTGATGATTGGGTTTTCTTAAAAGTGTCACCTATGAAAGGGGTGATGGGATTTGGCAAGAAAGGGAAGCTCAGTCCCAGATAAGTAGGCCCTTACCGGATCTTGAAAAGGATTGGTAAAGTGTCTTATGAGTTAGAGTTGCCAGCAGACTTAGCAGCAGTGCATCCAGTCTTTCACATTTCTCTTTTGAAGAAGTGTGTGGGTGATCCAGCATCCATAGTGCTATTAGAGAGTGTGGCCCTGAAAGATAGCCTTTCATATGAGGATGTACCAGTTGAGATTCTCGATCGTCAGGTTAGAAGGTTGAGAAACAAAGAAGTCGCTTCAGTCAAGGTTTTGTGGAGGAGTCAGTCCGTAGAGGGAGCTACTTGGGAAGCAGAAGCAGCCATGAAGTCCAAGTATCCTCACCTCTTTCCTTCCGATTCCATTCCAGCTTGAGGTAATAGTTCCTCTTCAGTTTTTCAGTCATTCATGCGAAAATTCAGTCTTAGAATCATGTTCCTTCAGTTTGTACTTGCATTTTCAGCGTATTTGCATGT
>NC_064292.1:32675354-32680334 GCF_019186545.1 Solanum stenotomum
TAAGCGTGATATTCTAGTAGGTGCAATATAGATCATTTTTGGATCATGATACCAACCCGTATATGCCTTATTAGTGTTGAAGTGTAGATGTCATTGGTACAATCTAAACCAAGCACATGAAAAAGTATCGACTGTCTTCATTATCTATATATTTTGACCAACAGTGAGAATAGTCAATTATCCAAGTTTTACAACAATAACAATGTACAAATTGCTACTTTTTCGATGTCAACGTCTAATTTTTTGATAATTCTTTAAGGTGTCATTTGGTTAACTGTATATCTATGTAACACTTGTATTAGTTATATGTTTGATTAGTTATACATAAGTTATTTATTATGTATTGTTTGATTTTGGGCATTAAAAATAACATGCATGAGGATAATTCACAGTTTTAGTGGGGGAAAATGTAAAAATAAATGTTTTGGGGAAAATTACATTCTAATGCATACATTAAAATCATTGCATTACAATTACCATAAATTTTCATATATTAATTATACACACCTTAATACACAATGAGTGGACTCAATAATAAACATTAATAGATAGTGTACAAAATGTATGTCATCTTTTGATTAATATATATTAGATCAAGAGTAAATTCGATAATAATTGACATTGAATTGAAAAAAATGTTGGGGTCCAAAATAAACAACAGCTTGACATCCACCTTAGTTACAAAAACAAAGTTTGTCAAATCTATCTAAGATTTGTTGTTTTTCATACATGTGGTTCTCTTCTGTCCGGATCTCTTACAAATTGAACATTTGTTCCTCCTCTTTCTTTTAAAATTCTCACTGATACCCTTGAGACATCTTCTTTTCTTCCTTCCAAGTTTGGTATCGACAAGGGGTAGAAGAATATTCACTCTTAGAAATTCTTCTGGCACACACCATTCCGACTCAATAGGGACAACATTAATATATTCAGAGTATGCAAGAAGGTATGTTTCAGCTTTATATAAAGGTAAAGAATATTCATAGATGCTCATACCATACTCATCGCCATACTTTCGATCTCAAAGCATCCATTGTGTGAGCGCACGGTATCTTCACCAAGTCATATTCCCTTCAAGAACATGACCTTTCCAGTAGGTTAACATTGTAAGTAGAACTGGCGCCGAACACAATGAATTGTTTTCCATCCCCAGTTATGTTCTCTACATACAATGAGTCGCCCTCGTTCATTATTTTTCTTGCGATTATTTCGTCAGCCGACACCATTTGAATACCCTTTGATTGAAGGACATATGTATGCTTCTCCCTAAACAATTCTCCAAATCTCTTAGCAATCGAATTAAATGTGGATGCCACGGGGTACTCTCTCTCGCCTACCAGCATAGCATTGAGTGACTCGGCAATATTTGTGGTCATCACATCATACTTGTTGCCTAGGAATTGTGCTCTGCTCCACTTTTCAAAACCAATTTCATATTCAAGGACGAAGGCTGCTTCAGGGGAATTGTCCTTGAATTCCACAAAATAATCGTTGAACTCCTCCAAAGAATATGCCTTTACCGCGTTGTAGTATAGATAGAGGAAATTTGCACAATGGTGCTTTTCCCGAAGATTTTCACCAAGGTGCCTCGTGCAATATCTGTGATGAGCATGATTGTAAACCTTTGCAATACCATTAGCAATGCTCTTGTGTCTATCGAAAATAAAATATAACTCTGATACATCAACCACAATATCCTTCAACTTCTCAAAGAAGAACGTCCAAGATGCATCGTTATCTTTGTCCATGACACAAAAGTAATTGGATAAACATGATTCTTCGTATCTTGTGCAACAACGCTCAACAATACTCCCCCATATTTACCCTGTAAATGAGTTTCGTCGACTGCAATTACCTTTCTCATATGGGAAATTCCCCTAATGCAAGCACCAAAAGCTAAGAAGTAACACATAAATCTATGAGTATCCTCGGTTACCATGATACAATACCTAGAACCAACATTAAGAGTGTCGATCATATATGAAAAAACTGGTAAGCATGAATCCATGCTCCGTTATACCTCGAACCATTTTTTTGGCAGTCACACCTCCCTTCCAACATTTCCAATAGCTTGGACTACAATGAAATTTTTTTAAAAATAGTACTCTGAATCTCTTTAACTTTTGGACCCTTTCAAACACGATAAAGATTAACACAAAGCGGCGCAATGACTTTGGTCGAGAGCTTTGTATGGTTGTTGATGGCATGTTCAATAACGTAATTGTGATTGCCAATATACTTATAAATACAAAATCTATCTAAGCACTCAGATTTCTTTGCCCGCATCATCCACGCACAAATACGAGATACACATTTCACCTTTAAGTATTTGGTACAACTCTTCACTGTAGAAAAGTCAAAAGATTTTATCGTCGCTACTTCGGCTAATAATTATCACCCCCCGAGCCTTCACCCTGGGTAGGATTGGCACTCAAGAGCCATTGTTGGCCCCAAGCAAACCCTTGCCCTGACTTAACTCTTAGCGGAAGACTCACTTATGATAAAACTACTTTAAAGAAAGTAAACTGAACTGCTCAATGGATAACTTAGAATGTATTAAAATAAGCATTCACTGGCCAAAGTGGACACTCAAGTCTCAAACATAACTAAAATGGAAAGCCTCAAGAACTAACATCAACTACTATCGATGAAGCCTCTAACCAATTGAGATGGACGTTCGGACAAGACCCACAACATCCTAATAAACTAAAATACTGAAAGCAATAAAAGGGGATCCTCTGGAAAGTAAGGAGGCTCACCACAAGGCTCTGAATGCTCAATTGGATCAACGAAGCAGTGGATGTTGATCCTGGTTACCTATATTTGCTTCATAAAAAGATGCAGGCCAATTGGTATGAGTACATCGAATGTACAAGCATGCGAGAGGAATACTAAACAAGACATAAGCTTGAAAGGAACTGAAAGAACATACCTGGGCTCAAATTAATTCAACTTAACTCATTTCAATATAAAAAAATAATATGAATGCAATATAAAGAAAAGCTTTTAATACATGGATAACAACTCTGTGTATTTAGAAATACCATAGTAACTCTGTATGTTTGCAAAGATACAATGTAAACTCTAGATGTATATAAAAATAATTTTTATTTCTGTGTATATAAGAATACAAAATAATTATGTGGGAGTTTCTCTAACCGACAACCATCACTCAAGAGCTATTGTGATAATACAAGTTTTGCCTCATATGGTCAAGGCCATCCTATACCTTGCCGAGGGTATATAACCTGACTACTAAGTGGATCCACTAGTCTATGCTAAAAATCACTAAGGAATCATCTAAAAAGTATTACCCTTTTCTACCCATGATGGCTACATGGTTTATAGGGGATGGGGGTTGTCTGAACTCTCCCTTATATCGGTGCTCAATACTACTCCCAAAATATAATACTAGATCTTATGTTTAAAAACATAACTTCTTTTTGTGGTTTGAGATAATTGCTCAAAACTTAGTTCAATGGCTCTCTTGGAAAGCAAAGTTTCCTCTCTTGCTTAATTGTGAAAGAATTTAGTCTTTACTAAAAACTAGCCCAAAGGCTCTTTTAGAAATCAAAGTTTCCTTTCTTGCTTAAATGTGAAAACATTTACTCTTTCGGAATACATAGTCCCGATATACTCTTTTGAAGAAATTAACTTCAATCTTTACTCTTTACTCAACTCAAAACTCAAGTCTTAAAACAAAGTGAAAACATTTGTAAAAGACTTTTCGAAAACTCTTATGAACTTCTCTTGACTTGACTCTTAACTTTCCTTGAATTGAATTATGGATTCAAGGTTCAAGATCTCATGTTATGGATGATTTCATGTTATTTAGACGTACCTTAGAGTGTATTAATCAACTAGAAAACATAGTTACATTTCAAGGGAACTTTTACAGAAAGAAGTGGGAAAGGGTAGAAGACCTGGCGTCCCCGGTGCTCTTAGTGGCGCGGGGTGACAGAGCCCAAACTTCAGAGTTTGGGTTGGGGCACTCTAAGTGGCACAGTGCCCCAGAGCCCAAACTTCAGACACTGAAGTGGGGTGCTCTGAGTGGCGTGGCGCCCCATGCCCCTACCCAGAAAATCACTAATTTTTGTTGCTCATTTTTCAACACTAAACCCTCTAGATTCACTTGGTTCTTTCCCCAAATACTTAGATTCGACTACATAACCATAATATGCAAGAATCTACTTAAAACGACATCTAATTTCATGAATTTAAATCAAGAACTCCTTAACAACTTCAACAATCCAGAACCCAATTGAAACTTCAAACAAATCCATCAAAAATTCAATTTCTATACTTTCAAGAACATAATTTTACTGAATAAAACAATATTGGCGCGTGGTTGAACTAACCTATCGTTATGTGATCTCATATACCTCGTATGGATCAAGCCTTGGCGAAATCCACAAGCAATTCTTCAAGAACTTGGCGATTCCTTGTTTTTTCTCCTCTTTTCTTATCTTTTTTTCTCTTCTCTCAAAACCCTAACTTATTTTTATGAAGCGTGAACCCACCAGTGTTTATAAGGTCTAAGGTAGAATAATATCCTCATAACTTGATTGATGAGATATGGAAGATTTTGAGGATGTTACATGCTACTAATATTGAGGGTGTCGAACTTGCTTCGTAGAAACTCAAAGATGTTACATATGTTTGGTATGATAAATGGGAACAAGTTCTTGGTGAGAATTGATAAAACTCAATTATACCTCCCAAATAAGGTATATGCGATTGTGTGCAATAATAATACCCAATATTATACGAGTCAGGTCTAACCATAAGGATTGACAGAAAGGATTATGCTTTATTCAATTTTCAAACAAAATCTAACTAACACGATGTTATCTAAAATAAGAATATATAAAATTGGGGGATTTGGGAAGACAAGGTTTAATTTAAATATGAGTATCACTATCTCAAAACAACCACAAACAACTTTCACCAAGTTGGAGATGACTAGGGATGTGTGCAATT
>NC_064292.1:32681975-32693081 GCF_019186545.1 Solanum stenotomum
TGTTTGGTTGGATGACAACTAGAAAGCTAGCATGTCCGTATTGCATGGAAAATAGTAAGGCATTCACTTTAAAGCAGGAAAGAAAAAATACATGGTTTGATTGTCATCGCCAGTTCATGCCAATGGACCATGAGTTTAGAAAGATGAAAAATGCATTCAGGAAAAATAAGATTGAAAGTGACCCCCCACCTCCATTACTCACAAGGCATCAAATTTGGGAGAGAGTTTCTCAATTACCTAAAGTTACATAAGCTTCACCTTCTAGACTTCCTAGATATGGTGTTAAATATAATTGGATCAAACAAAGCATATTTGGGAGTTGCCGTATTTGAAGGACAATCTTCTACGACATAATCTTGATGTAATGCACATTGAAAAAAAATATTTTGACAATTTGTTTAACACAGTGATGGATGTTAAGGGCAAGGCAAAAGACAGTCCAAAAGCTAGAATGGACATAAAGGAATATTGTAGGAGAAGAGAGTTATGACTGCAAGAATTACAAAATGGTAAAGTAGTTAAGCCTAAAACCATTTTTTCATTCACATTGGATGAGAAACATGAAATTTGTGAGTGGGTTAAGAATTTGAGGATGCTAGAGGGCTACGCTTCGAATTTAGGAAAGTGGGCAGATATGAATGAAGGAAAATTGATAGGTATGAAAAGTCACGATTTTCATATATTCATGGAAACTTTAATTCCTATTGCTTTTATCCATCTACACGAAAGGATATGGAAACCAATCACAGAGATAAGTGTTTGATAAGTGTTTTCTTTAAAGATTTCTGTTCTGAAAAGTTGTTGGAGAATAGTTTAAACAAGATGGAAGAAAATATTCCTATTATTACTACTAAGTTGGAGAAGATCTTTCCATGTGGTTTCTTTAATGTGATGGACCATCTTCCATGAGATTATTGAAGTAAGGTATTCAGGTTGGCCTAAAAAGAAGATCATATTACCTATGTTTTCTTACACATTACATTGAAGATGTTGATTGTATAACTACAACTCTTTTTCATACATCATTTATCTCCATCCCCAATGTATGTTGACCCTTGCATGACTTGTTTAAACTTATTTAATTGAATAAATTTCAATAATATAATTTATTATTAATTAATCATTCTCCCTTTTAAATTATAGTAGATACGGTACATATATAAGCGTGATATTCTAGTAGGTGCAATAGAGATCATTTTTGGATCATGATACCAACCCGTATATACCTTATTAGTGTTGAAGTGTAGATGTCATTGGTACAATCTAAACCAAGCACATGAAAAAGTATCGACTGTCTTCATTATCTATATATTTTGACCAATAGTGACAATAGCCAATTATCCAAGTTTTACAACAATAACAATGTACAAATTGCTACTTTTTTGATGTCAACGTCTAATTGTTTGATAATTCTTTAAGGTGTCATTTGGTAAACTGTATATCTAAGTGAAACTTGTATTAGTTATATGTTTGATTAGATATACATAAGTTATTTATTATGTATTGTTTGATTTTGGGCATTAAAAATAGCATGCATGAGGATAATTCACAGTTTTAGTGGGGGAAAATGTAAAAATAAATGTTTTGGGGAAAATTACATTCTAATGCATACATTAAAATCATTGCATTACAATTACCATAAATTTTCATATATTAATTATACACACCTTAATACACAATGAGTAGACTCAATAATAAACATTAATAGATAGTGTACAAAATGTATGTCATCTTTTGATTGATATATATTAGATCAAGAGTAAATTCGATAATAATTGACATTGAATTGAAAAAAATGTTGGGGTCCAAAATAAACAACAGCTTGACATCCACCTTAGTTACAAAAACAAAGTTTGTCAAATCTAACTAAGATTTGTTGTTTTTCATACATGTG
Source organism: Solanum stenotomum (assembly GCF_019186545.1). NCBI lineage: Eukaryota > Viridiplantae > Streptophyta > Magnoliopsida > Solanales > Solanaceae > Solanum > Solanum stenotomum. Next base: position 32,683,870 of record NC_064292.1, read on the forward strand.
GTTCTCTTGTGTCCGGATCTCTTACAAATTGAACATTTGTTCCTCCTCCTGCTTTTAAAATTCTCACCGATACCCTTGACACATCTTGTTTTCTTCCTTCCAAGTTTGGTATCGACAAGGGGTGGAAGAATATTCACTCTTAGAAATTCTTCTGGCACACACCATTCCAACTCGATAGGGACAACATTAATATATTCAGAGTATGCAAGAAGATATGTTTCAGCTTTATATAAAGGTAAAGAATATTCATAGATGCTCATACCATACTCATCGCCATACTTTTGATCTCAAAGCAGCCATTGCGTGAGCGCACGGTATCTTCACCAAGTCATATTCCCTTCAAGAACATGACCTTTCCAGTGGGTTAACATTGTAAGTAGAACCTGCGCCGAACACGATGAATTGTTTTCCATCCCCAGTTATGTTCTCTACATACAAGGAGTCACCCTCGTTCATTCTTTTTCTTGCGATCATTTCGTCAGCCGGCACCATTTGAATACCCTTTGATTGAAGGACATATGCATGCTTCTCCCTAAACAATTCTCCAAATCTCTTAGCAATCGAATTAAATGTGGATGCCATGGGGTACTCTCTCTCGTCTACCAGCATAGCGTTGAGTGACTCGACAATATTTGTGGTCATCACATCATACTTGTTGCTTGGGAATTGTGCTCTGCTCCACTTTTCAAAACCAATATCATATTCAAGGACGAAGGCTGCTTCGGGGGAATTGTCCTTGAATTCCACAAAATAATCGTTGAACTCCTCCAAAGAATATGCCTTTGCCGCGTTGTAGTATAAATAGAGGAAATTTGCACAATGGTGCTTTTCCCGAAGATTTTCACCAAGGTGCCTCATGCATTATCTGTGATGAGCATGATTGTAAACCTTTGCAATACCATTAGCAATGCTCTTGTGTCTATCGGAAATAAAATATAAATCTAATACATCGACCACAATATCCTTCAACTTCTCAAAGAAGAACGTCCAAGATGCATCGTTCTCTTTGTCCATGACACAAAAGGTAATTGGATAAACATGATTCTCCGTATCTTGTGCAACAACGCTCAACAATACTCCCCCATACTTACCATGTAAATGAGTTTCGTCGACTGCAATTACCTTTCTCATATGGGAAATTCCCCTAATGCAAGCACCAAAAGCTAAGAAGTAATACATAAATCTATGAGTATCCTCGCTTACCATGATACAATACCTAGAACCAACATTAAGAGTGTCCATCATATATGAAAAAACTAGTAAGCATGAATCCATGCTCCGCTATACCTCGAACCATTTCTTTGGCAGTCACACCTCCCTTCCAACATTTCCAATAGCTTGGACTACAATGAAATTTTTTTAAAAATAGTACTCTGAATCTCTTTAACTTTTGGACCCTTTCAAACATGATAAAGATTAACACAAAGCGGCGCAATGACTTTGGTCGAGAGCTTTCTATGGTTGTTGATGGCATGTTCAATAACGCAACTGTGATTGCCAATATACTTATAGATACAAAATCTATCTAAGCACTCAAATTTCTTTGCCCGCAGCATCCACGCACAAATACGAGATACACATTTCACCTTTAAGTATTTGGTACAACTCTTCACTGTAGAAAAGTCAAAAGATTTTATCGTCGCTGCTTCGGCTAATAATTGTCACCCCCCGAGCCTTCACCCTAGGCAGGACTGGCACTCGAGAACCATTGTTGGCCCCAAGCAAACCCTTGCCCTGACTTAACTCTTAGCGGAAGACTCACTTATGATAAAACTACTTTAAAGAAAGTAAACTGAACTGCTCAATGGATAACTTAGAATGTATTAAAATAAGCATTCACTGGCCAAAGTGGACACTCAAGTCTCAAACATAACTAAAATGGAAAGACTCAAGAACTAACATCAACTACTATCGATAAAGCCTCTAACCAATTGAGATGGACGTCAGGACAAGACCCACAACATCCTAATAAACTAAAATACTGAAAGCAATAAAAGGGGATCCTCCGGAAAGTAAGAAGGCTCACCAGAAGGCTCTGAATGCTCAATTGGATCAATGAAGCGGTGGATGCTGATCCTGGTTACCTATATTTGCTTCATAAAAAGATGCAGGCCAATTGGTATGAGCACATTGAATGTACAAGCATGCGAGGGGAATACTAAACAAGACATAAGCTTGAAAGGAACTGAAAGAACATACTTGGGCTCAAATTAATTCAACTTAACTCATTTCAATATAAAACAATAATATGAATGCAATATAAAGAAAAGCTTTTAATACATGGATAACAACTCTGTGTATTTAGAAATACCATAGTAACTTTGTATGTCTGCAAAGATACAATGTAAACTGTAGATGTATATAAAAATAATTTTTATTTCTGTGTATGTAAGAATAAAAAATAATTCTGTGGGAGTTTCCCTAACCGACAACCATCACTCAAGAGCTATTGTGATGATACAACGTTTTGCCTCATGTGGTCAGGGCCGTCCTATACCTTGCCGAGGGTATATAACCTGACTACTAAGTGTATCCACTAGTCTTTGCTAAAAATCACTAAGGAATCATCTAAAAAGTATTACCCTTTTCTACCCATGATGGCTACATGGTTTATAGGGGATGGGGGTTGTCTAAACTCTCCCTTATATCGGTGCTCAATACTACTCCCAAAATATAATACTAGATCTTATGTTTAAAAACATAACTTCTTTCTGTGGTTTGAGATAATTGCTCAAAACTTAGTTCAATGGCTCTCTTGGAAATCAAAGTTTCATCTCTTGCTTAATTGTGAAAGCATTTAGTCTTTACTAAAAACTAGCCCAAAGGCTCTTTTAGAAATCAAAGTTTCCTTTCTTGCTTAAATGTGAAAACATTTATTCTTTGGGAATACATAGTCCCGATATACTCTTTTGAAGAAATTAACTTCAATCTTTACTCTTTACTCTTTACTCAACTCAAGACTCAAGTCTTAAAACAAAGTGAAAACATTTGTAATAGACTTTTCGAAAACTCTTATGAACTTCTCTTGACTTGACTCTTAACTTTCCTTCAATTGAATTATGGATTCAAGGTTCAGGATCTCATGTTATGGATGATTTCATGTTATTTAGACGTACCTTAGAGTGTATTAATCAACTAGAAAACATAGGTACGTTTCAAGGGAACTTTTACGAAAAGAAGTGGGAAAGGGTAGAAGACCTAGCGTCCCTGGTGCTCTTAGTGGTGCGGGGTGACAGAGCCCAATCTTCAGAGTTTGGGTTGGGGCACTCTAAGTGGCACAGAGCCCCAGAGCCCAAACTTCAGACACTGAAGTGGGGTGCTCTGAGTGGCGTGGCGCCCCATGCCCCTACCCAGAAAATCACTAATTTTTGTTGCTCATTTTTCAACTCTAAACCCTCTAGATTCACTTGGTTCTTTCCCCAAATACTTAGATTCGACTACATAACCATAATATGCAAGAATCTACTTAAAACGACATCTAATTTCATGAATTTAAATCAAGAACTCCTTAACAACTTCAACAATCCAGAACCCAATTGAAACTTCAAACAAATCCATCAAAAATTCAATTTCTATACTTTCAAGAACATAATTTTACTGAATAAAACAATATTGGCGCGTGGTTGAACTAACCTATCGTTATGTGATCTCATATACCTCGTATGGATCAAGCCTTGGCGAAATCCACAAGCAATTCTTCAAGAACTTGGCGATTCCTTGTTTTTTCTCCTCTTTTCTTATCTTTTTTTCTCTTCTCTCAAAACCCTAACTTATTTTTATGAAGCGTGAACCCACCAGTGTTTATAAGGTCTAAGGTAGAATAATATCCTCATAACTTGATTGATGAGATATGGAAGATTTTGAGGATGTTACATGCTACTAATATTGAGGGTGTCAAACTTGCTTCGTAGAAACTCAAAGATGTTACATATGTTTGGTATGATAAATGGGAACAAGATCTTGGTGAGAATTGATAAAATTCAATTATACCTCCCAAATAAGGTATATGTGATTGTGTGCAATAATAATACCCAATATTATACGAGTCAGGTCTAAACATAAGGATTGACAGAAAGGATTATGCTTTATTCGATTTTCAAACAAAATCTAACTAACACGATGTTATCTAAAATAAGAATATATAAAATTGGGGGATTTGGGAAGACAAGGTTTAATTTAAATATGAGTATCACTATCTCAAAACAACCACAAACAACTTTCACCAAGTTGGAGATGACTAGGGATGTGTGCAATTCGATAGGGATTTTAATCTAATAGGTAAAGATTAATTAATTTCAAATTAGTCAATAAATGGATAGTATGTGGTCTATACTAGATTAAATATTTTCTCAAACTATCAAATATGTATATATTGGGTTCTTTCGAACCCCAAGACCATGCAAACAAACGACCAGACATTGGTTGAGTGAGTTAGACTTGCGCCCAAATTACACCTTCCAAAAGAAGTCAGTTGTTGTTCAAATAAAGGAATAACCAAGGCTAGGATCGATCCCACAAGGAATATGATTTGGACCTAGTTCAATTGCAATTATTTGTGCTCTAATATTATTTATGAAGGGGTGGTGGTGGTGGCTTATGTAACAAATAAAGTTTTACAATTGTAATGACCCGGTTGGTCATTTTTTAGAAGTTGTGTAAATTTATCATTTTTGCCCTCCTGATATCGACCCCAAATTTTTTATGATTGAGTTTTGAAAAATTGGATTCAAACATTGATTTTAAAGTTAAGAATTTTGTAAGATTTGAATTTGAAAGTCTAATAATATTAAAAAGAGGTTTTTGGTGTCTTTTAGAGTATCGAGTATCAGATTGGAATTCCATTGATTCCATCAGTCCCGGAATGAGAAATCTGATCAGTGAAAGTTGTCGGTTTCAGATTCAGAGTTCTTTCATGAATTTGAGATCCTATGTTGGAAATTATTGAGAATTTAGCCTTTGGATTGACTTTGGTCAATATTTGGGGTTTGGATACTCGAATCAGAATTCTGAGAGTTTCATTGGATTCGGGAGATGATTCTAGGCCGAGGTGAAGTCTTGGTTAATTTTTGAGAGGTCCCAGGCTTGTTTTAGTCTTTTAGGTGTTGTATTAGTTTCTTGTGGTTTTCACGTATGTCGGATAAATGAGACCTTAGATTCATATTTCAAAGGTTTCACTAAATCTAGAACATTGAGTTTAACTGATTTGCATATGTGGTTTGTGTATACGAGGTTCTGAACGAATCCCAAGGGTCCTTTCAGTGTTTTAAGAGTTGGCTGGTTTTTCTGATGCTCGTGTGCTTCTCTTTCTCGAAGGGTGCCTCGCGATCACGATGTTCAAGAAAGAGAGTCCCTGCTCACAAAAGCGAAGGGCCTCAGTTAGGCGGGGTTATATATAACTACAAGAAAAAGACTTTTTAGAGACCAACATTTAGGGAGAAGTTAAAAATTTGGTCCCTAAAAGTATCCTTATAGGGATGACTTTTCCTTCTCGTCTCTCTATTTTTTGTTATAGTGAAGAGATTAAATCTAGTCTCTATAGTAATGAATAGCTGGTCCCGAAAACAGAATTTAGTGGGTCAAAAGGCACCACTCCTCACTAAATTAAAATATACTTGTCTCTCTTTTTGGGACATAGTAAAATTCCTAAACCCTAATTTTCTCACCTTCAAGTTGCCCCACATTGAATACACCTCTTCTTCTTCATCTCCATTGACTAAGGTTGCTTCTTCCAACATCACCAACCTCAAAATTCTTTGATAACACAAAATTAATAAACCAATGAAGCTAATTTCCTTCTCGTCATGAGTAACCCACCTTCAAGTGATGCTCTTTCGATTTGACAAAGAAGATTACAGGTGGGCTCTGCAACAACTGTAATAATCAAGGAAATGGGGTAATTTTCTAATTCAGTGATTTGATGATATTAGATTTATGAAATTCAATTATCAATTTCGTAGTTTTTTTTTCAGATTCCTCTTATCTCGTTTTGAATATCTAATTGAGTTCTTTTCTCATTTTGAATACTCAATTGAGTCACACTATTGGTACTTATTTTCCTTTGTATATATGTGTTGGCGGCTCATGGGGTGTGGTCAGAGAAAGTAACAAATCATATTATATAATATATTGTGTTCTTCTTGTATTGTACTGATTGCTCTGTATGTTTGTGAATTACATAAAAATTTGTTATATATTACCCACTCTTTCAATCGAAGCTCAGTCCTAGCAGGGCTATCGTTTCTATTTTTCATGCCCTCTCAAGTTTCCAAGGTTAACTGTGATAACGTGTCTGAAACCATATATTCATGATTAACTTTGTTTTTTGGTTCTTTTACTTGATATTTAAACTCAAGTTCTTCTCTTTTGATACTTTCAATAATAATGAATGCCTCTAAAAATGTGAAATATTTCTAATTCTATGAACATTCACTATTGCTATCAACCATCCCACGAAGATTTCAAAATAGTGGATGCCATCAGGAAGTTGTACATATTGATGTAGTTAGTTTTGAAAGTGAACTTCAATTGCTTGAATTCTTACTTCTTTTATCTGATTTTCAGGTATTTTCTTCGCTTGATATCCTTATGGCGATATTTAATCTACTAAATTTTGACTTTCGCTTGTTTTGTTATTATTTTTATTGTGTGCTTCAAATTCTATATGTACGATGCCGAATTAGTTCTATATGTGTTTTTTGGTTGAAAATGTACATTGTTGGCTATGAAAGTTACCTATTTTAAAGAAAAAAAACTTTTTTGGTTGGGTAATTATTTCTTCTCCAAAAGCAGTTGTCCACTCATTTTCAGGTTTCACATCAAAGGTTTGGTGAACAAGTCAATTATAGTTCTCATCTAAGGTAAAAATATTTCTCTAAATCCATTGATATTACAGTTACCAGTGCAGACTTTTGCATTCTTCAGTAGTAGTGCAGTCCTATCTAAATAACAGAGTCAAAGTTCAACTATTCTTAAATGTTGTAAAAATCCTTGGAGTAATTTCTTACTTTGTTTGCTATGTCAAGTTGTTAATAATTCGTGCTTTATAGTGTAAGATTACTTCTTTTTTCTTAGCGTTACTAGATAACTTTTGCAAAGAAATAATAAGTGCAAGAGACTTCTGACTTAAATTCTTTGTAGTTCATGGCTGATAGAATATATTGTAAGACTAACATGCATATAATTTCAGCTTTTTCTTAGGAATCTCCTTGATACACACCTTGCCTCATGGAGTTGTATATATACATCATTAAGTACACTATAGGCATGGTTAAATCAAATACATGACTGCACTTGGACCAATTTTAAAATTCAACAGAGAAATGCATCTCAATTGTAAATCTATGAAGTAGAGAAGTTTGAGAACACTACTGCTCTCATTGAAATATTTAGAGGCAAGTATTATGATAGTCTCATGGAGAGATGCTAGACAACTGGAAAGATAGTACATGTATAGTACAAGTATAACTAGTGACTACCCCTGTGTACCATTTATGCTTGATGAAGTTATACTGGGTCCTGAGGAATGCAAACTGAATGGTTAGGACTCCCCTGCTACAATGAAAACATAAGGAGCATCACTAGATTTGCTAAATGAAAAGAAAGAATCATGAAAAACTATAGTTACCTATGGGAGAAGTATTACAAGATTTACTATATTTCGAGCTCCGTTAGATAATTTGTATGTTAAATATAGCACTCAATACAATTATCAAGTATTTTAATACAAATTTAAGAAAGGAGGTTTATGTCCATTTTGTTTCTGTTTCAGCTTTCAATCGAGTTTTCAAAATCATCCAATACTTACCAATATTTTCTCTAGTTTGTTCTGCTGCATTTTATTTCTTTGCCTGTTGTCCAAGTCTATACTTCTGCAGAACAAAAAAAGGGGGACAAAACTGCCTAATGTGTTCTCGATAGGAAAAAAATATCGATGAATAATATTGTACCTTAGAGAACTTAATGATTTTTCTTGTTGTCTTTTATTTATTTAGAAGCATCAACTTCAAAGTTTTAATTCATACTTTAGATTCTATCAGGTAAACCAACAAAGTCGCAAAAAAACGTATACTAGAACTTATTCTTGACATTCTGCAAAGGTTGCAGTCATCCTCATATTAGATTAAGTTTGATAATTATCACATTACGTGTACAATAAGAAATACATTTAACATCTTACTACTTTGTTGGCCTGTTTTTTGATGTTAGGAGGGACAAATACCCATTAAATATTTGCAGTACTAGTTGATCGCACTGAGGTTCTATTGTTCTTGTGAATGGCTTTGGTTTTTGAAGGCCAGGTATTCTTAATAAATTACATCTTCTGTTTCATTTACGGTGGAAGATTACTATGAAATCATTAAAGAACCTATGGATTTCGGTACAATGAGGCTAAGCTTCATGAGGGAATGCATGAAAACCTCCAATACCATTTTTCGTAGCGGAACTGGTAGTTGAGGGATTCATGAAAGTGGTAGTGTGGTAGGTGGTAGTGTGGTAGGTGAGTATTTTATTTTAAAGATTTTATTGTAGTGTTCTTTTGCTAAGTGTCTTAATCTTGATATTTCTTTAATGTTATTTTTTGGTAGTGTGAAATTCATGGTAAAATGTAATAATATTTATTGTAATATTCTTCCGATAGTTGTTTTAATCTGAATATTTCTTTAATATTATTTATGATATATTCTAGATATAACATATCTTCGGTTCTTTGGTACATATATAAATTTTCCTCCATTAATTGTTCTAATAGTTTTACATCTTCCATAGATTTTATCCAATATTGTAAATATTCATAGTTCATTTTAATTTGAATTTATTTCTAAATCATACCATTCTATTTTTTCGAAGTCTAAATCATGTAGGTCTATTTCATACCATTCTTGATTTAATATATCTTCTGATTCATAATCATTAAATATTTTTTCCCATATTATTCTTCTTAATTCGATTATTTCTATATTTTTAAGTACATATAAGATTAAAGTTTCGTAGTTTTTTATCATTTCATCATGCATGTATGTAGTCATGTTCTTTATTATGCAGGTTTTTTATTTCAAATTATTCCTTCCTATCATATTCATAATTGATTAAATTCATATTAGATCATTATGAACTAGATTATCTTTATCATGTTTTCCTGTCACTACTAGCATCGTACTTTAGCGGATACTTTCTTCTTATCAGCGCCTCAACTTTGTTTACTCCCCTAAACG